>NC_079331.1:16953188-17239258 GCF_029931775.1 Euleptes europaea | reverse complement strand
AAAACAGTACATATGAACATAAGAAAAACCCTGCAGGATCAGAGACCCAGGCCCATCAAGTCCAGCAGTCTGTTCCCACAGTGGCCAACCGGGTGCCTTGAGGAAGCCCACAAACAAGACGATTGCAGCACCATTATCCTCCCTGTGTTCCACAGCACCTAAAATAATAGGCATGCTCCCCTGATCCTGGAGAGAACAGGTAACATCATGACCAGTATCCATAAGAACATAAGAAAAGCCCTGCTGGATCAGACCAAGGCCCATCAAGTCTAGCAGTCTGTTCACACAGTGGCCAACCAGGTGCCTCTAGGAAGCCCACAAACAAAATGAATGCAGCAGCATTTATCCTGCCTACCACATATTAAACGTCCCCACATTCATGTTACTGGAAATGAAAAGGAACAACTCAACTAGACACGGACTATCAAATTGCAAGGTATTTTGTGAAACGAACACATGAAGCTGCCTTCTACTGAATCAGACCCTTGGTCCATCCAAGTCAGTGTTGTCTGCTCAGACCGGCAGCGGCTCTCCAAGGTCTCAGGCTGAGGTCTTTTCACATCACCTACTTGCCTGGTCCCTTTAACTGGAGATGCCGGGTATTGAACCTGGGACCTTCTGCATGCCAAGCAGAATGCTCTCCCTCTGAGCCACAGCCCCTCCCTAGATAAATGGATAGGACATCCCCTAAAGTTCAAATCGCTGGCCACCAAAACAAATTTATTTGGCTTAGGATCCACGATGGATGGAAATGCCAAATGTTGACATGCCGGTTTAATCACTACATCACATAGATCCCACTACAAAGCCACAGATCTGGTCAACTATAGTTATTTACTGCCTTGGATGAAAATGATGGTCGCTCATACCCACAGGGCCCGATCACCTCATTAGTGATTCAGTATGGGCTGAAGCGAGCAGGAAATAAGCGTCCCGTCGCCAAAAGAATTTATTCTCCACAGTGCAACAGAAAACACATGCCGTCTTGCTTTTAAGTGAAATCCCACAAGTGAAATCAAAAAAGGGCCTTCAAAGTGCCAGTATCTCATTTAGGCAAGTTGGCCCTTCTCCCTCCCAAACCTCTCCATACAAACCAGATTTCCTGCCCAAGTTTATTTGATTAAAATCTGGTGACGATTCGGTTGCAGAACCAGGAAATACACAAACTAAAATACTTTTTAAAATACTTTTTAAAGCAACCAGGCTGGCTTATACAAGACCGAGGAAGCTTGCCCTCTCTCCCAACTTGCATTGCCTGGCGGACGTCTGTTCACACAGTGGCCAACCAGGGGCCTCTAGGGAGCCCACAGACAAGCATTGTCCTGCCTGTGTTCCACAGCCCCTAACACAATAGGCATGCTCCTCTGATCCTGGAGAGAATAGGCATGCAACAAGAGTGGTATCCCTTTTGACTAGTAGCCATCGACGGTGAAATGCGCTGCCTCGGAGGGTGGTGGAGTCCCCGTCTTTGGAGGTCTTTAAGCAGAGGCTAGATGGCCATCTGTCGGGAGTGCTTTGATTGTGGGATCCTGCATGGCGGTGGGAGGGTTGGGGTCACTGGGGACGTGGGGGGAGGTAGTTGTTAATTTCCTGCACTGGGGGTTGGACTAGATGACCCTGGTGGTCCCTTCCAACTCTATGATAGCCCTCTCCTCCGTGAAGATGTCAACTCCCCTCTTAAAGCCTTCCAAGTTGGAAGCCATCACCATATCCTGGGGCAGGGAGTTCCACAATTTAATAAGGAGTTGTGTGAAGAAAGACTTCCTTTTATCTGTTTTGAATCTCTCACCCTGGGCTTGGGGTGACGAGAATTGACAACCTGAATGTTGGGGAGGGGCTGTGGCTCAGTGGAAGAGTGCTTGTCATGCAGAAGGTCCCAGGTTCAATCCCCGGCATCTCCAGTTAAAGGGACTAGGCAAGTAGGTGATGTGAAAGACCTCTGCCCGAGACCCTGGAGAGCCGCTGCCGGTCTGAGTAGACAATACTGACTTGGATGGACCAAGGTATGGTTCAGTATAAGGCAGCTTCATGTGTTCAACGAGAAACTAGGGGAAAAAAGGAATGGTTTTATTTCAGGGGAGAAAACTGACTTTGGCTCCACATAAACAATGCCATCCCTTTCAGCCTTGATCGACAACCTGGCACGGGAAAGAGAACATTCAATCTGAAAGCAGAACTCTATTAAACAGCATCATGTTTCTAAACAGCATCTGTTATTTACTAATAGGCTTTACTTAAAGGACACCGGCCTTTAATTGCTACCAAACGCGCACCGATTCAAACCGCCGCAAGGCAACGTTTACCGAAATATCATACGACCCCACCGGAATCCCAACAATACACAACCGTTTTTAATTTCAACGCCGCTCGCCCAACAAAATACGGGGGTCTTTTTGCCTGCGAAAATGTTTGGTGAACCCTTTTGCAAGCAGAGTTCTGTATTCCATCCGAACTATTTACCATCTGTTGCATGGCAGGAGTGGTCACCAGACTGCAGTTTCGTAAGAAGTTAAAAATGCGACGTTTTAAAACATATAACTAAGCAGAAGGCTGCACACTCACAGAGCAATTGTGCGACACCCCCCCCCCCTCAAAATCTGGAACCCATTTGGGCAAATTCAACACAAGGAATGTATGATGCTAGAAACTTCCAGTAACACACCTTTGGCATTTTAACTAGCAACATCAAGAACACCTTTCTTGATCTAGAAGTCTTCGCTTATGAATGCTGTTAGTGCTTAGAAAAAACAAAAAAGCAGAAAAGTGTCGTTTTAATTGATCTAGTCAAAGCATTCCATTATATAAGGAACAGAAACGGGGAAGGGGGGGGATACTACCCCAAAAAAATATAACCACGAGTGTTCCCAACTGAAAATGATCTTGCATTGTTTGCAAGATAGCGGAAGAAGAGGAAGAGGAAGAAGAAGAGGAGGAGGAGGAGGAGGAGCTGGAAGGACCCATCAGGGTCATCTAGCCCAATCCCCTGCAAAATGCAGTAAATTCACAACTACCTCCCCCACACAACTCAGTGACCCCTACTCCATGCCCAGAAGATGGCCCTCCCATTAACTGCCCAAGGTCATAGAATCACCATTGAAGAAGAAGAGTTGGTTTTTATATGCTGACTTTCTCTACCACTTAAGGAAGAATCACACCAGCTTACAGTCACCTTCCCTCCCCCTTCTCACAACAGACACCCTGTGAGGTAGATGGGGCTGAGAGAGCTCTAAGAGAACTGTGCCTAGCCCTAGGTCACCCAGCTGGCTTCATGTGTAGGAGTGGGGAAACCAACCCGATTCACCAGATTAGCCTTCGCCGCTCATGTGGAGGAGTGGGGACTCAAACCCGGTTCTCCAGATCAGAGTCCACTGCTCCAAACCACAGCTCTCAACCATGCTGGCGCATTAGTGTCACAAGAGCACTTTAAACATGCGCTTGTTCTGCAGTGGACTTTTCGGGTCAGAACCAAACTTTGTGTGGAACAAGCAGTGTGTAGGGTTGCCACGTCCCCCCCCCTCCCTGGCCACCAGTGGGGAATGGTGGGAATTGCCAGATCCAGGCTGGGAAACTCCAGATTTGGGGATGGAGCCTGGGGAGGCCAGGGACCTCAGCAGAGTGCAATGCTGTAGAGTTCCCCCCCTCGAAAGCATCCATTTTCTCCAGGGGAACTGTAATCCTGGGGTGGGGGGGGGGGAGATCCCCCGGTCCCACCTGGAGGTTGGCATCCCTAACCTGGAGTTCAAATATGGACATCACAACCGAAAAGATGCCAGATCCTAGAATCACAACTTTGGAAGCATTTGGGTACTAACTTACATTACAACCACCCCTCTTATTTTTCTCCCTTTCAGGGGAATAGAAGCAGAACTTTTGGGAAAGAGATGAATCTCTACCTTGACCACACATGAAGCTGCCTTATACTGAATCAGACCCATGGTCCATCAAAGTCAGTATTGTCTTCTCAGACCAGCAGGGCTCTCCAGGGTCTCAGGCAGGGGTCTTTCACATCACCTACCTGCCTAGTCCCTGAGAGCCAGCGTGGTATAGTGGTTAAGAGCAGTGGTTTGGAGCGGTGGACTCTGACCTGGAGAACCAGGTTGGATTCCCCACTCCTGCACATGAGCGGCGGACACTAATCTGGTGAACTAGATTTGTTTCCCCACTCCTACAACATGAAGCCAGCTGGGTGACCTTGGGCTAGTCACAGTTCTATTAAGAGCTCTCTCAGCCCCACCTACCTCACAGGGTGTCTATTGTGGGGAGGGGGAGGTGACTGTAAGCCGGTCTGAGTCTCCCTTAAGTGGTAGAGAAAGTCGGCATATAAAAACAAACTCTTCTTCTTCTAACTGGAGATGCCGGGGACTGAACCTGGGACTGTCTGCTTGTCGAGCAGATGCTCTGCCACTGAGCCACAGCCCCTCCCCTCCTTCTTTTCAAATCCCAATTTATTGTACTGCTTTAAGCAACATAAAATGCATTGTCATGGTTCTCTGTGTAGACCCACTTAGCTCTTGCACATGTATGACTGGAAAAAAATCAGCTCAGTCAGTGAACCTTGGTTACTGGCAATTCCTAGCCAGAGTCCAGTAGCACCTTAAAGGCTAACAAAATTCCTGGCAGGGTATGAGCTTTCGAGAGTCACGGCTCACTTCTTCAGATACAGCAAGAATGTGAGTCCGTCTATCCTTAAGTAGAGAAGAGTGAATTCAGACACCCAATGGCAATAGCATGTCAATGTCAGTAGCAGGTACCTGACAGTAGCACGTCAACTACATGCTATAGTCCATCTATCCTTAAGTAGAGAAGAGTGAATTCAGACACCCAATGGCAATAGCTTGTCAATGTCAGTAGCAGGTATCTGACAGTAGCACGTCAACTACATGCTATAGCCATTGGGTGTGTGAATTCCCTCTTTTCTACTTAAGGATAGATGGACTCACATTCTAGCTGTATCTGAAGAAGTGAGCTGTGGCTCATGAAAGCTCATACCTTGCCAGAATTTTTGTTAGTCTTTAAACTGCTACTGAACTCTGGCTCTTTCTAGCATAGCATAAGAACATAATAAAGGCCATGCTGGATCAGACCCAGGCCCATCAAGTCTGTTCTCACAATGACCAACCAGGTGCCTCTAGGAAGCCCACAAAAAGGCATTATCCCGCCTGTGTTCCAAAGCACCTAATATAATAGGCATGCTCATAAGAACATAAGGAAAGCCCTGCAGTGCTGGATCAACCTAAGGCCCATCAAGACCAGCAGTCTGTTCACACAGTGGCCAACCAGGTGCCTCCAGGAAGCCCACAAGCAAGACAACTGCAGCAGCATTATCCTGCCTGTGTTCCACAGCACCTAATATAATGGGCATGCTCCTCTGATCCTGGAGAGAACAGGTATGCATCATGACTAGTATTCACTTTCACTAGCAGCCATGGATAGCCCCATCCTCCATAAGAACATAAGAAAAGCCCTGCTGGATCAGACCAAGGTCCATCAAGTCCAGCAGTCTGTTCACACAGTGGCCAACCAGGTGCCTCCAGGAAGCCCACAAGCAAGACGACTGCAGCAGCACCATCCTGCCTGTGTTCCAAAGCACCTAATATGATAGGCTTGCTCCTCTGATACTAGAGAGAATAGGTATGCAGCATGACTAGTATCCATTTTGACTAGAAGCCATGAACACCCCTCTCCTCCATGAACATGTCCACTCCCCTCTTAAAGCCTTCTAAGTGGGCAGCCATCACCACATCCTGGGGCAGGGAGTTCCACAGTTTAACCATTCGTCTTTCTGAAGAAGTGAGCTACGACTCAAGAAACCTCACAGCCGGCCAGCGATTTATGTTAGTCTTCAAGTTGCTACTGGACTCTGGCTCTTTCCTCCTGCTCCAGCCCGACTAACACGGCTGCCCGTTGTGGCAATCCATAGCTTTTCTGGGATTCATAGAACCATGGGAGGTTTTGCCTTGGATTTATGCATGGGAGGTTTTGCCTTGGATTTGCCGCTCTCTAGATGCACATTTTCCCCATCCAAATTCTCAAAACTCAAGAACAAGCCCCCATGCAGAGTTTTGAGGATTTGGATGGGGAAAATGTGCATCTAGAGAGAGGCAAATCCAAGGCAAAACCTCCCATGCATAAATGGCCTTAGAGTTGGAAGGGACCACCAGGGTCATCTAGTCCAACCCCCTGCACAAGGCAGGAAATTCACAACTACCTCCCTCCCACGCCACACACACCCAGGGACCCCTACTCCATGCCCAGAAGATGGCCAAGGTGCCCGCCCTCTCATGATCTGCCTAAGGTCACAGAATCAGCATTGCTGACAGATGGCCATCTAGCCTCTGCTTAAAAACCTCCAGGGAAGGAGAGCTCACCACCTCCCAAGATAACCATATTGCCGCATAGAATCATAGAGTTGGAAGGGACCACCAGGGTCATCTAGTCCAACCCCCTGCACAATGCAGGAAATTCACAACTACCTCTCCCCCACACCACCCCCAGTGACCCCTACTCCATGCCCAGAAGATGCCCAAGATGCCCTCCCTCTCATCATCTGCCTAAGGTCACAGAACCAGCATTGCTGACAGGTGGCCATCTAGCCTCTGCTTCAAAACCTCCCGGGAAGGAGCGCTTCTCTGGGTAAAGGGGTGCAAACAAATCTCTTCTTCCCCCCCCCCATCTGAAAACTCCGCCTTTGGAAAAGCACGAGATGACCACGGAGGGAAGAGAGAGGAGATCCAGGAAACGCACTCTGCGCACGCTCAGGGGCTCCGCACGCCCGCGCCTCTGCGGAATGCTACTGCGATCCCCGGGCCTTGTTTTGTTTTTTAAACCAGCCAAAAATCCGGGATTGGGGTTGTTTTGCAAGGGGAGGTTTTTTTGTTTGTTTGTTTTTTGCAAGGTTGTTTTGCAAGGGGCGTTTTTTTTTTTTGCAAGGGTTTTTTTTGCAAGGGGCGTTTTTTTTTTGCAAGGTTGTTTTGCAAGGGGCGGCGTGCGGGACCCTAAAGGCTGCAAAACGCACCGAGCGGCTGCCCCTTCCCCTCTTACCCGCAGGCTCCCGGGGCTCCGCCATGGCGCCTGCCTGCCTCCCAGGCGGCTGCCGGGGTTGCCTGCTCCGCCTCCGGAGCCGCCCCTGGCCCGGCTGGGGCCGCCCCTCCCCGCCCCTCCCCTCCTCCCGCAGGAGCCGGCAACCCTGCAACAGCCCCGCGAGGTGGGCTCAGCTGCGCCAAAGGGAGCGGCTGCTCTCGGGTCAAGCCGCACGCTGGGGAAGAAGAAGTTGGTTTTCTATAGTGGAAAAGGGCAAGAGTCCAGTAGCACCTTAAAGACTCACAAAAATATTTTCTGGTAGGGTATGAAGAAGTGAGCTGTGGCTCACGAAAGCTCGTACCCTACCAGAAAATATTTTTGTTAGTCTTTAAGGTGCTACTGGACTCTTGCCCTTTTCTACTACTGCAGACAGACTAACACAGCTACCCACTGTGAATTGGTTTTCTATATGCCGACTTTCTCTGCCACTGGCTGTTCCCGCACTGGGTATTCCCAGCGAGGCATCAAGAGTTTAGAAATGTTATAAAAAAAAACCTTCGCTTTAAAAGGGTTTTTGGATGCCACGGCTAAAAAACGGTTGGAAGACGTCGTCGCAGCTAAAGGGGCCAAACAAAGTGCGAACAGTATGTTTTATAACAGTTTCAAACTCTTAATAGATCGCTGGGAATACATAGAAAGTGCGAACAGTATTTTTTTATAACAGTTTCAAACTGTTGGACTAGATGACCCTGGTGGTCCCTTCCAACTCTATGATGCTATTATTCTATTCATAAAACAGCCTTCAGGGTCGATGCAGACCATAAAAACAAGTGTGGGGATGTGTAATGCGGGGTGGTCCGAAGATCGTTTTGGGGTGCAGCTGGGCCCCAGTGTCTGTATGTGCATTGGTCCTGTGGGCACCCCACTTGGGAGCAGCTGGCACAAGAACTGGACTTTGGACCAGGACCCAGCCTGCGCTCTCGTGGAGGGCACAGTCCCCTGAATCTGGGAGTGTATGATACGTGGTGGTCCAATCCTTATTTTGGGGTGCAGGGCTTTTAAATTGTCCTCAATATCATTCAGGAACTAGGAAATATGAATAAGGAACTGGGAATAGGGAACCAACTGGGAACCAACTTCAGCCTCCTTTGAGAGAGACAGAGAGAGAGAGTGCGGTGTAACCCTTCAATTAAAAACCTGGATACAAATGAATTTTTTTTTGTAAAGGAATTATTTAATTCCAAGTTGTGAGCCATGAGCCATGTTTTAAGGCACGTGGTCTAACAATTTTAACAGAAAGCCACACAGAGTAAAAAGATGGATGGATGGATGGATGGATGGATGGATGGATGGATGGATGGATGGATGGATGGATGGATGGATGGATGGATGGGTGGATGGGTGGGTGGATGGGTGGATGGGTGGATGGATAGATGGATAGATGGATAGATGGATTTACCTTGTACAACATTTGTGTATATCTCCGGATGTGTATTGTAAAATTGTGTATGTACGACCGCTGAGGAAGGCCTGTAAAAAGCTGAAACGCATCTGGTCAGATTTTGGTCATTTTATGTACCAACATCAACTGTAATGTGTTGGTAATATTTATAACTATGTTTGTGCTTTGTAAGAAGCCTGTATTTGAGGCCCTGTGTTTTTAAATACAATTGCACACAATATATAATAAAAATAGATTTATTGGTTGTTATGTTAGTGTTTAGCTCAACCCCTTTAGTTTCCCCATTCTTCAAGAACCCTCAACAACATCCTATCTGAATCCAGCTACTTGTTAGGTTGTTTTTTTCCATTTGTCTGTTAGCCTGGAACCATCTCCAGCCTCTGGTTTGACTCACTGCTTCAACACCCTCCCTGAAAATAGCAGTTCCGGTGTGGATATCTAATCGACAATTTCCCTGGGGAAGAATTAATTCAGCTTTTCTGCAAGATCCCTAGCCTTCTGGCCTTTTTTATATACTCCAACCACCTCCCTCAGCTGATTTTTTTTTCTTTTACATCATTTCGGTCTCAATGTGTTTAGCAATATACTCTTCACAATTCTCTTCTTGTTTAGACATTCCAGGTAGCCCCATTGGACCAAAGCAAAATCTAAACACAAAATCCATGCGGTACTGTTTACAAAGTTCTCTAAGTTTGTGTTTGTTTGTTTGTTTGTTTGACTTGTACCCCCCCCCCCCCCCCGAGATCAGTTTAGCCTGGGCGGCTAACAACCAGGGTTGCCAACCTCCGGGTACTCCCAACGTAAAGTATATTCTGGCGACAAATTGAATAAGTATGCACAAATTTCCTAATACAAAACAGTATCAACAATACAGTTGCACACAAGAATGTGCCAGCAATCACAATAAACACAATGTGAATATCTTTCCTTCTTTCTATTTAACCGGAAACATAAAGGAGTCTAATTATCCTTCGGTAGAAGAGGAAAAAGGAATCACAGGCGAGTCTTTTTATCCTTAGGTAGAAGAGGAAGAAGACAGACGTTTCTGTTCTTCATCAGTTCTTCCCCATAGACCTATAAATACAGTGAGGGGAAAAAGTATTTGATCACCTGCTGAATTTGCCCGTTTGCCCTCTGATGAAGAAATGACCAGTCCATAATTTTAATGGTAGGTTTATTGTAGCTGTAAGAGACAGAACAACAACAGGAAAACCCCCAGAAACCCAGAAGACAAAAGTCAGAGATTGATGTGCATTATAATGAGTGAAATAAGTATTTGATCCCTTTGCAAAAGATGACTTAGTACTTGGTGGCAAAACCCTTGTTGGCAATTACAGAGGTCAGACGTTTCTTGTAGGTGGCCACCAGGTTTGCACACATCTCAGGAGGTATTTGGTCTCACTCCTCTTTGCAGATCCTCTCCAAGTCAGTAAGATTTCGAGGCTGATGAGTAGCTACTCGAACCTTCAGCTCCCTCCACAGATTTTCGATGGGATTAAGGTCTGGAGACTGGCTAGGCCTTAATGTCCTTCTTCTTGAGCTACTCCTTTGTTGCCTTGGCCATGTGTTTTGGGTCATTGTCATGCTGGAATACCCATCCTCGACCCATTTTCAATGCCCTGGCTGGCTGAGGGAAGGAGGTGTTCACCCAAGATTTGACAATACATGGTCCCGTCCATCGTCCCTTTGATGCGGTGAAGGTGTCCTGTTCCCTTAGCAGAAAAACACCTCCAAAGCATAATATATCCCCCTCCATGTTTGACGATGGGGATGGTGTTCTTGGGGTCATAGGCAGCATTCCTCCTCCTCCAAACACAGCGAGTTGATGCCAAAGAGCTCAATTTTGGTCTCATCTGACCACAACACTTTCACCCAGTTCTCCTCTGGGTCATTCAGATGTGCATTGGCAAACTGCAGATGGGCCTGTATATGTGCTGTCTTGAGTAAGGTGACCTTGCGGGCTCTGCAAGATCTCAGTCCTTCACGGCGTAGTGTGTTACCAACTGTTTTCATGGTGACTATGGTCCCAGCTGCCCTGAGATCATTGACAAGTTCCCCCCGTGTAGTTCTGGGCTGCTTCATCACCGTTCTCATGATCATTGCAACTCCACGAGATGAGATCTTGCATGGAGCCCCAGACTGAGGGAGGTTGACAGTTAGGGTTAGGGTTAGGGTTGTCACCTTCTCACCAAGCTGCTTGGCAATAGTCTAGTAGCCCAATCCAGCCTTGTGCAGGTCTACAATCTTGTCCCTGACATCCTTGGACAGCTCTTTGGTCTTGGTCATGGTGGCTACTTTGGAATCTGATGGATTGATTGCTTCTGTCGACAGCAGAACCCTAACCCTAATCTGGCTGGTTGATAGGGGATCAAATACTTATTTCACTCATTATAATGCACATCAATCTCTGACTTTTGTCTTCTGGGTTTCTGGGGGTTTTCCTGTTGTTATTCTGTCTCTCACAGCTACAATAAACCTACCATTACAATTATGGACTGGTCATTTCTTCGTCAGAGGGCAAACAGGCAAATTTAGCAGGGGATCAAATACTTTTTCCCCTCACTGTATATGACTTTTTCTATACTGCATAATTCTCATTCTTATTGTGGGCCTTCCCAATGCCATTCCCAAGGCTTGTATCCATGTACGTCTGGCTATGGCATGTCAGTTCCCCATAGGGATACTCTCCCGCTATTACAGCTGATCTCCAGCCGACAGAGACCAGTTTACCTGGAGAAAATGGCCGCTTTGGCCATTGGACTCTGTGGCATTGAAGTCCCTCCCCAAACCCCACCCTCCTCAGGCTCCACCCCAAAAACCTCCCGCCGGTGGCAAAGAGGGACCTGGCAACCCTACTAACAACAATCATTAAAAACAAAACATTATACAAAACTCTAATCCGTCATTTAAAAAACAGTCAACATTGAACACATTGTTGGCGCACTAAGATCCCGTTTTATCTCGCCCTACTCTAATAAGCACACAACCATTTGCTAAAAAGAAAGACAGGGAAAAAGACGGGATCCACTGAGCAGCAAAGGCATCACAGGCAGTCATACGACATCAGAGTCAAGTGACAGGAAGAGCCCTGGTGTCGAGTCAGGACTATGAGTAGTGGACTAAGGACAAAACTAGACAGCGAGACCAAGTCATCTCCCCCCGGCACCAGTTCAAGTGCCAAAAGAGTCATTTCTAAATGTCCGAGTTCATCTCTAAAATGGGATTGGCGTTACGGTTGCCGGGTCCCTCTTTGCAACCGGCGGGAGGTTTTTGGGGCGGAGCCTGAGGAGGGCGGGGTTTGGGGAGGGACTTCAATGCCATAGAGTCCGATTGCCCTTTTCTCCAGGGGAACCAGTCTCTATTGGCTGGAGATCAGTAGAAGGAGATCTCCAGCTAGTGCCTGGAGGTTGGCATCCCTAATTGGTGTCCATGGGTTAGACCCCCGTAATGTCCAGTTTGGCCCTCAGCTACAGCCTAAATATATATTTATCCGATATATATTAGTGTCAGTAGTGATGTGCATTATAATGAGTTAAATAAGTATTTGATCCCTTTGCAAAAGATGACTTAGTACATGGTGGCAAAACCCTTGTTGGCAATTACACGTCATTACAACATTCTCTCATTTAGAACTCTTTCTCCACCTATTATCTTAGGTGCCGTGGAACACAGGCAGGGAAATGCTGCTGCCGTCGTCTTGTTTGTGGGCTTCCTAGAGCACCTGGTTGGCCACTGTGTGAACAGCCTGTTGGACCTGATGGGCCTTGGTCTGCTCCAGCAGGGCTTTTCTTATGTTCTCATGTTCTTATGTCTTCCTTCTGAATAGGGTTGCCAACCTCCAGGTATTAGCTGTCATGATGGCTGCCAACTTAGAAGGCTTGAAGAGGGGAGTGGACATCTTCATGGAGAAGATGGCTATCCATGGCTACTAGTCAAAATGGATACTAGTCGTGATGCACACCTATTCTCTCCAGGATCAGATGAGCATGCCGAATATATTAGGTGCTTTGGAACATAGGCAGGACAATGCTGCTGCAGTCATCTTGTTGGTGGGCTTCCTAGAGGCACCTGGTTGGCCATTGTGTGAGCAGACTGCTGGACTTGATGGGCCTTGGTCTGATCCAGCATGGCTTTTTCTTATGTTCTTATGTTCTAAGGCTTTAAGAGGGGAGTAGACATGTTCATGGAGGAGAGGGCTATACAAGGCTACTAGTCAAAATGGATACTAGTTACGATGCATACCTGTTCTCTCCAGGATCAGAGGAGCATGCCTATTATATGAGGTGCTGTGGGACACAGGCAGGGTAATGCTGCTGCAGTCGTCTTGTTTGTGGGCTTCCTAGAGGCACCTGGTTGGCCACTGTGTGAACAGACTGCTGGTCTTGATAGGCCTTGGTCAGATCCAGCATGGCCTTTCTTCTTATGTTCTTATCCCTAAAATGGAAAAAGGGAAATTGTAAAGTAGAGTTGTCCTATTTTTTGATAACTTGGTGTTCTTAAACAAAATAAATAAATAAAACCAATTAGGAATAATCAAGTGAAGACAGAACTACCTCCCCTTTTGATGAAGTGTTTTTCCACTGACCAATAGGCAGATGGACATTTTGGCACAGATGGAGAAAGGACATAACTTTCCTGATCGAGCAAGCAGAAACTGAAGAGTGGATTGATCAGAACCGGGAAGTGAAAATCTGCCGTCTTTCACATTCAGGACCCAAGACAAATGGATCTCAGTTTAGATACGGTGGTTGTGACTGGTAAGATTTTTTAAAAAAATGCGTCTTCTTTTATGCCGACATGGAATGCCACGAACTAGGCTTCAGTTCATCGTGGAAAGGGAGAGCGGGCTGCATTGGAAAGGAGAGAGATTAGCAACTGACATAGCAGTCTATCCAAATAGAAAATCTCCCCGCTACCACTTGCTAAGAAAATCAGATGGCATTGCTGGGAGGGGGACGATGCTTGCCTCTATCCAAGTAGGTTTCTTGTTTGCTTTTCCTGTTGCTGCTGAAAAAAATATCTCTCGACATCCTTTCCTGTCCAAATCATGTAACCCGAAGGTCAAACTACTTATGGGGTTACCTAAAAGAAACTGCTGGGCAACGTTAGCTTCCCAATTCCAAATAATCGGAGACTGAAACTAGAGCAATGTCAAATTGACAGTTTTGAAACGTCGGATTTCAGCTTTTCAATTGCAAAACATTCAGAGAAACTAGAGAGATGTCAAAATGAGAGGGGGGGGGCATCCAGCATGCTGTCCTATATCCTATAGGTGTTGTGGAACCCAGGCAGGATGCTGCTGCTGCAGTCGTCCTGTTTGTGGGCTTCCTAGAGGCATCTGGGTGGCCACTGTGGGAACAGACTGCTGGCCTTGATGGGCCTTAGGCTGATCCAGCACTGCAGGGCTTTTCTTCTGTTCTTATGAGCATGCCTACTATATTAGGTGATGTGGAAGCCAGGCAGGACAATGCTGCTGCAGTCGTCTTGTTTGTGGGCTTCCCAGCGGCACCTGGCTGGCCAGTGGGAACAGACTGCTGGACTTGATGGGCCTTGGGTCTGATCCAGCAGGGCTTTTCTTATGCTCTTAAAATGACTGTTTTGAAATGTCAGATTTCAGCTTTTCAGTTGCAAAACATGCAGAGAAGCCATGCGCTGGTTTTTAAATAATGAATTTAGAATAAGTAAAGTTTAGTGTGTCAAAAGAGCACGGCTTGGCATAACTCTCCAGAGCCAGATTTGGACATTTCCTCCCTGGTTATAGTTAATGCTGAATCACCACTTCAGACGCAGCGGATGACTGGGAAGGGATTGAGCTTTAAAAGGTTAAGACTCTCCTGGAATGCCGGAGCAGCCCGCTGCTGCTTCTCTGTTGTGCCTCGTCTGTCCAAAAGGCAATCATTACGCACAGACTTGACATGTGAGTTGTTGGATAATTTTCCACTCCAGGCTATCTAAGGACACCGTGCCGAGCCTGAAGGGACATCAAAGAGAACCCGCTTGTTGCTCTTTTCAATTAAACACCGTTTAAGATTATTTTAGGGCTGGTTAAAATAGCTGCAGGGCTATTTGTCAGTTCCGATGAAGAAGAAGGGTTGTTTTTTATACCCTGCTTTTCTCTACCTTTCAGGAGTTTCCAAGCGGCTTGACAATCGCCTTCCCTTCCTTCCCCCGCAACAGACACCTTGTGGGGCTGAGAGAGCTCTAGGAGAACTGTGACTAGCCCGAGGTCACCCAGCTGGCTTCATGCGCAGGAATGGGGAAACCAACCTGGTTCTCTAGATTAGAGTCCGCCGCTCATGTGGAGGAGTGGGGAATCGAACACAGTTCTCCAGATTAGAGTCCGCTGTTTTTAACCACTACACCACGCTGGCTCTTTATTATTGTTAATTCAGTGGGGAAACGAAGCTGAGAGGCAAGGGACCTAAGATACCTGACTCAAAGTCCAGTTTTTTCCCACATTTATTGCAAATTTATCTTTTAAAATCTGTATTTTATGAGTCAGAAATCATCTACAGCCCTTGATATGTGGATTGCAATAAACTGTTTTCATTCCAGAACCTCCTGAGATGATTTTAAGAGCCAGCGTGGTGTAGTGGTTAAGAGCAGTGGACTCTAATCTGGTGAACCGGATTCGATTCCCCGCTCCTCCACATGAAGCCTGCTGGGTGACCTTGGGCCAGTCACAGTTCTCCTCCCAACTCACTCAGCCCCACCTATCTCACAGTGTCTGTTGTGGGGAGAAAAAAGGGATTGTGATTGTAAACCACTTTGAGACCCCTTAAGGGCTGAGAAGAGTGGGGTATAAAAACCAACTCTTTTTCCAATATTTCAAAATGGCCACTGTCGTGCTGCCATGGTTTTTGTGGGTAGACATTGATTCCTGTCTGGGAGGCCTTCTGATTTTAGCGTTGCACTTGTTCTCAAGAGACGCAGGTGCATTTGGAAGGTATTGCAGCCAGCCGTCACCAGATGCCTCGATCCCATTTTCACCTGCTCCTAACAAATTCGCTGGCGCTGATCCCGGTTTCATTACACGGCGGCCAAGAATACCCTGCCAATTTGATCTGTGTTGGCTTGGGTACCCAAATACACAGAGACCTTCTCATGATGAAGTCACTTCTTTTCATGGGACAGCTTAACCCTCCGCAGGGGTTTCTTATGACTGCAGCGGCAGCTGTGGACTTTTTGCTCAGCTATCTCAAGGCTGGATGTTTACTCCGGACAGAACTTTATCCTCTTCAACTTTGCAGATGCAATTGTCGCCGATTGTTCTCCTGAAAGAGCTGCAAAAATAAAATAAACTGTTGTGAAGCCCCTTTGTACCTGGATTCATTTAGCTTCAAAATTCTCTTTCTTCCATCTCCGGTACTCTTCAAAGGGCCATGGATTTGGATGGGGGAAATCCTGGGCTAAAAATCCCCACCCAGCTATAAGATTCACTGGGTGTGTTGGACCAGTCACCCCTTCCAGCCTAAAAGGCTGTTCCGTTTTCCCACTTTCCCATTCCTTGCCATTCCCCCCTTCTCCCTAGAATCACAGAACCATAGAGTTGGAATGGGCCATACAGGCCATCTAGTCAGCATGGTATAGTGGTTAAGAATGGTGGTTTGGAGTGGTGGGCTCTGATCTGGAGAACCGGGTTCGACTCCCCACTCCTCCACATGAGGGGCGGAGGCTAATCTGGCGGACTGGATTTGTTTCCCCACTCCTACACATGAAGCCTGATGGCTGACCTTGGGCTAGTCACACACTCTCAGCCCCACCTACCTCATAAGAACATAAGAAAAGCCTTGCTGGATCAGACCAAGGCCTATCAAGTCCAGCAGTCTGTTCACACAGTGGCCAACCAGGTGCCTCTAGGAAGCCCACGGACAAGACAACTACAGCAGCATTATCTTGCCTGTGTCCCACAATACCTAAGATAATAGGCACACAGATAAGAACATAAGAAAAGCCCTGCTGGATCAGACCAAGGACCATCAAGTCCAGCAGTCTGTTCACACAGTGGCCAACCAGGTGCCTCTAGGAAGCCCCCAAGCAAGACGACTGCAGCAGCACCATCCTGCCTGTGTTCCACAGCCCCTACGATAATAGTCCTGCTCCTCTGATCCTGGAGAGAATCGGTATGCATCATGACTACTATCCATTTTTACTAGTAGCCACGAATAGCCCTCTCCTCCATGAACATGTCCACTCCCCTCTTGAAGCCTTCCAAGTTGGCAGCCATCACCACATTTTGGGGCAGGGAGTTCCACAATTTAACTATGAGTTGTATGAAAAAATACTTCCTTTTATCTGTTTTTAATCTCTCACCCTCCAGCTTCAGCAGATGACCCCGCGTTCTAGTATTATGGGAGAGGAAGAAAAGCTTCTCCCTGTCCACTCTTTCCAAACCATGCATAATTTTATAGACCTCTGTCGTGTCTCCCCTAAGCCGCCTTCTTTCCAAGCTAAACAGTCCTAAGCGTTTTACCTGCTCCTCATAGGGCAGCTGCTCTAATCCCCTAATCATTTTGGTTGCTCTTTTCTGCACCTTCTCAAGCTCTGTAATATCATTTTTTAGGTGTGGTGACCAGAACTGTTCACAGTATTCCAAGTGTGGTCTCACCATAGATTTGTACAAGGGCCGTATGATAGCAGCATTTTTATTCTCAATTCCTCATCTAATTATGGCCAGCATGGAATTTGCCTTTTTTATAGCAGCCGCACTCTGGGTTGACATCTTCATTGAGCGATCCACTACTACCCCAAGATCCCTTTCTTGTTCTGTCACTGCTAGCACAGATCCCAGGGTGTCTGTTGTGGGGAAGGTAGGGGAAGTCTTCCTTAAGTGGTAGAGAAAGTCAGCATATAAAAACCAATTTCTTCTTCTTCTAGTCCAGTCCAACTAGGGTTGCCAGGTCCCTCTTCACCACCGGCAGGAGATTTTTGGGGCAGAGCCTGAGGAGGGTGGGGTTTGGGGAGGGGAGGGGCTTCAATGCCATAGAGTCCAATTGCCAAAGCGGCCATTTTCTCCAGGTGAACTGATCTCCATCGGCTGGAGATTTCCAGCTAGTACCTGGAGGTTGGCAACCTTAAGTCCAACCCTCTGCTCAGTGCAGGATCAGCCTAGAGCAGGGGTGTCGAACTCAATTGTTACGACATCTGGCTATGACATAAATGTCATTTGGTCGGGCTGGGTAATGCCTTGCTAGTCCAGGAGCTTGCGAGCAGATGCTGTAACTACGGGGACACGGCCCCTCTCCATTAAGGATCCAGTTAAAAGGGTTATAAATAAGGTTGCTGGTTTTGGATTTCTCTCCCCCAGGATTTGGACCCTTTCGACAGTATCTTGTCAACTCTAGCTGGGCAGCAGTGAAGGTAAGAGATCAAATACCCGGGACCGAATTCAGTTCCTTTTGTAAAAAGTGTGTGTGTAAAAAAACGCTGTTAAAAGCAGTACCAAGATCCATAATCGTGCATACAGGAATCTGTGGGACCGCCTCTCCTGGTGTGCTCCCCAGAAGAAGAAGTTGGTTTCTATATGCCGACTTTCTCTACCACTTAAAGAAGAATCAAACCGGCTTACAACCACCTTCCCTTCCCCTCCCCACAACAGACACCCTGTGAGGTCGGTGGAGCTGAGAGAGCTGTGACTAGCCCAAGGTCACCCAGCTGGCTTTGTGTGTAGGAGTGGGGAAACCAATCCGGTTCACCAGATTAGCCTCCGCCGCTCATGTGGAGGAGGTGGGGAATCAAACCCGGCTCTCCAGATCAGACTCCACCGCTCCGAACCACCGCTCTTAACCACCAAACCACGCTGGTTTTCAGAAAACTCATGCTACTAAGTTGTACACTGTATTCACTTTTATATTTAATGCTACATTCTGGATTTTTTTTCTTCTCTGCAAACTTCCTGAAGAATAAATGGGATACTTTGCAACACAAGCTATTTTTTTCACCGTAGGAACTGTCCAAACTCAGCCTTGGTAGTGAAGTAGACCTACACATTGCAGAATTACCAGCAGCTTACCAAAAAGCCAAAGACCTGGTCTGTGAAATATGGGCAACACGTCAGCCCCACGTAAGTGGTGATACACACTACAGTGTTTTATTTCTGTTAAGCTTACAATGAATCAAAGGGGAGTGCCTGAAATAGTCGAGTAGGCCTATTCAGGGAAATGAGTGTGAGAAACTTGATCTAATCAAGAAGAAGAAGAAGAGTTGGTTTTTATATGCTGACTCAAACCGGCTTACAATCCCCTTCCCTTCCCCTCCCCACAACAGACACCCTGTGAGGTAGGTGGGGCTGAGAGAGCTCTAAGAGAGCTGTGACTAGCCCAAGGTCACCCAGCTGACTTCGTGTGTAGGAGCGGGGAAACAAACCCAGTTCACCAGATTAGCCTCCGTCGCTCATGTGGAGGAATCGAACCCGGCTCTCCAGATCCGAGTCCACCGCTCCAAACCACCGCTCTTAACCGCTACACCACAACGTTTACTAGACAGTCTGTCTATATGTTTTAGTTATAAGCACAGACACAATTTACCCGCGGGTTGTGAAGCAGGAAGACAGTTTCCTTCCCTGTACCTGAACATTCATAAAATGAAAGGTCAAATGGAGCTTAAGGGGTACATAAAAGGGAGGAAGAACCTTTCGAGACTTCATTTTAAAGCACATGCTGAAATCAAAGGATCTATAAGCTGTCCCAGTGCAGAGAAATATTTTTAACACCCCTGAAACCGAGAAATGGGTGTCAAATTCCTTCCCATCTTTACGGAGGCAATTTTGCAATAAGGCGAACCAGTCAATGTATTCATTAGGGACAATAGCGTGGGGGCAAAGAATTAAAAATAAGACCAGCGCTCCCAGAAATTGCTTCAAAGATTTGATGTGCCCTGGGGCAAAGTAGAAGCCCAGTTTTACCCTACAGTTTACAAATATTCTCCCCCCTATAAAAGGTAAAGGTAGTCCCCTGTGCAAGCACCGGGTCATTCCTGACCCATGGGGTGACGTCACATCCAGACGTTTCCTAGGCAGACTTTGTTTACGGGGTGGTTTACCATTGCTTTCCCCAGTCATCTTCCCTTTACCCCCAGCAAGCTGGGGACTCACTTTACCAACCTCGGATGGATGGAAGGCTGAGTCAACCTTGAGCCGGCTACCTGAAACCGACTGGACTAGTAGGTTAGACAAAAGATTTTTCCCTCCCAATAGAGCGATTGAAACCTGCAAGGATTCGGAAAGCAAGCTGTAAAGAATTACAAAATAGGATCTTAAACGAGAATTGGTCCTTAGTGCTTAAGGATGCAAATTGTAAATGTTTACCTCTCTTCTTCCAGATACCCTTTAATAGAACTTTTTTCCTGGCCAGACTAAATCCATAAATTTAGATGAGCTTTCTTATTGGCAAGATGCAATGCCTTAGACAATAAAATTATTGCAGAAGAACGGAAATGCTCATTTTGTCCAGATCACGAAGACTCCCTAGC
Source organism: Euleptes europaea (assembly GCF_029931775.1). Taxonomy (NCBI): domain Eukaryota; kingdom Metazoa; phylum Chordata; class Lepidosauria; order Squamata; family Sphaerodactylidae; genus Euleptes; species Euleptes europaea. The sequence continues at coordinate 17,219,307 of NC_079331.1, read as the reverse complement.
CCACATTTGTTTTAGCATGTCCACAAAATAATACTGCACGAAATAAATATATCACTCCCCGGATAAAACAGCTAATGACAAATTTCTGAGAAGCAGATCCTGCGTTATCTGCTATCAAGTAAATTGGCAAACTACACGAGAGATGTGCCAACTTTTCTCTTTATAGTGTCAAGAAAAGAAAAACTTCAGTTCCCCATTGTAAAGTGTGAAGTGGGAGATGAATGGCCATTGGCTTTTAAATCTAGGAAAAGGAAACAGACTTCCGTGGGGATCAGGTCGTGAGCTCAACAGCTGCAAGATTGCTTTATGCAGCAAAATGGAAAGGGGCAGATACTCCTGGGAAAAAAGACTGGATTATGAAAATGTTTGAACTGGTGGAAATGGCAAAACTTACAGCTACTTTAAACCAAAAAGACAATGTACGATTTATGGGGGAATGGGAGGCATGGATGAAATACTGTGAATATGAATTGGGACTGGGGAAAATGGAAGAGTACCTTTTACTCTGATCTAGATGTCATTAGATGACACTATTAACCCAAAGAAGTGTAATTAATTATATTAATAGACTACTGTAAATGAAATTTAATTGAGATATAAGAATAATTAAGATCAGATCAGATCACGATGGGATAGAATACTTTATTAAGAGGCGGACGGAGGTGATGGGGAAGTCAAAAAATTTTCCTTTATTTTTTATTTTTATTAAGTACTTAAATAATTACAACAATATTAGTTATGATTTAGATTTTCATATTACTTTCATTGTTGTTTGTTGATATGAAAAATTTATATTATAAAAACCAATAAAAATTTAAAAAACAAACAAACTCAGGTCGTGAGCAGAGCTTGGACTGCAGCACTGCAGCTCACCACTCTGTGCCACGGCAGGGTGAAACAATCTTGGGTACCATCCTTCCACACGACCCCAGGGCATAGAAAGATGTTTTATTGAAAAAGAAAGGCAACCCCGACCTTCAATTTAATTTCCTGTTACCTTCTCTTGCGTGGTGACAACATACAGCTTGTGGTTCACGTCGGCCTGGCTCCGGCTTCCAAAGCCACCCTTGTTCTGGAGCAGTGCGGGAAGAACAGAGGCTACAAAGAAAGAGACCTTTGTGGGTTTCTCCCAGAAGACGGCTGTTGCGTCTCAGAAGGCCCAGAAAGAATAGAGTCAAAAATTAATATGAAAAGAATATGGAGAAACCTCCTGGCAGAAGGGTTGGATGCTGTTTTTTCCAGAGATGCAGGAAGGTAAACGCTTGGAGGGCCGGCGTGGTGTAGTGGTTAAGAGAGGTGGACTCTTCATCTGGAGAACCAGGTTCGATTCCCTACTCCTCCACGAGTGGCGACTCTAACCTGGCTTCCCCACTCCTACACATGAAGCCAGCTGGGTGACCTTGGATTAGTCACCGTTCAAGCTCTCTCAGCCCCACCTACCTCACAAGGTGTCTGTTGCGGGGAGAGGAAGGGAAGGCGATTGTAAGCCGGTTCGACTCTCCTTAAAAGGTAGAGAAAATCAGCATATAAAAACCAACTCTTCTTCTTCTGCTTCTGTTTGGTGCGTTCAGGAACCAATGCTATTGTAGGAGAGGTCGTTCCATTCAAAAAATTTCCAAGTAGAAATGTCTTGAAAGCTGGAAATGCCAGAGGAAGTGTGTTTGTGTGTGTGGAGGGTGGGGGGATCAGACAGGTGAAAACACTGAATATATAACCTGAAATGGTATTAAATTGTTCTCATGTTCTCCAACCTTCAAATTACCTGAACACATTGCGAGGTCTCTGAAGACATGGAATTAACTAGTCTTGTTACGATAGCACCGATCAATGCGCAACACCTGGGAGAACTTGTATTGAAATCAACGATCGAATACTTGACAAATGCATGGAGGATATTGATTCCGACCGTTCCATCGGACATCACCAGAATTGTTTAGCAGCAAACAGTGCGACGCTTGCCCCCTTCACATCAGCTTCCATGAAAACAACCATTTTCCATAAATGTTTCCCCACTGCCAGAAAGGAGGAGGAGGAGGAGAGTTGGTTTTTAAATGCTGACTTTCTCTACCACTTAAGGAAGAATCAAACCGGCTTACAATCCCCCTCCCCATAATAGACACCCTATGAGGGGCTGTGGCTCAGTGCTAGAGCATCTGCTTGGCATGCAGAATGTCCCGGGTTCAATCCCCATCATCTCCAGTTAAAAGGATTAGGCAAATAGGTGATGTGAAAGACCCCAGCCTGAGACCCTGGAGAGCCGCTGCCGGTCTGAGTAGACAATACTGACTTTGATGGACCAAGGGTCTGATTCAGTATAAGGCAGCTTCCTGTGTTCATGTGAGGTAGGTGGGGCTGAGAGCTGTGACTAGCCCAAGGTCATCCAGCTGGCTTCATGTGGAGTGGGGAAACAAATCCAGTTCACCAGATTAGCCTCCGCTGCTCATGTGGAGGGGTGGGGAATCAAACCCAGTTCTCCAGATCAGAGTCCACCACTCCAAACCACCACACCACTCTGGAATGAAACTAAAGGCTTTGGACTGATGTATCTCAGGAAAGAAAACCTTCCTCTTTCCCCAGTTAGCATCCCCCATTGGCCCAGTTGGCCTGAGCTCATCAGGGTTAGGTAGCTAAGCAGGTTTAGCCATGGTTAATACTTCGATGGGAGGCCACCAAGGAAGACCGGGGTTGCTAAACAGAGGAAGGCAATGGAAAACCATCACCTCTGGCCTCGAATGCCCCATAGATGGGGTTCGCCGTGTGTTGGTTGTGACTTGGCGACACATTCTTCTTCTTCCCCAGTTGCAACCTGAAACTTTGGCACAACAGGAGGGACATTAAAGGATTTTTTTTTTTTAATTGAGTCCACACAAACCTTTTCGGATCTTTCCTCCTCTCTTCTCTGAGGTGTGGATCATTTCAAGCTGGCCTCTTGACCCAACACTGTGGCTCAGTGGCAGAGCATCTGCTTTGCACGCAGAAGGTCTCAGGTTCAATCCCCAGCATCTCCAGTTAAAGGGACTAAGCAAGTAGGTGATGTGAAAGACCTCCACCTGAGACCCTGCAGAGCCATGGGAGGGTCTGTGGCTCAGTGCTAGAGCATCTGCTTGGCATGTAGAAGGTCCCAGGTTCAATCCCCAGCATCTCCAGTTAAAGGGACCGGGCAAGTAGGTGATGTGAAAGACCTCCGCCTGAGACCCTGGAGAGCCGCTGCCAGTCTGAGTAGACAATACTGATTTTGATGGGCCAAGGGTCTGATTCAGTATAAGGCCGCTTTGCGTGTTCACACACTTACGTTGTGCGGAAATACCACTCAAGCAAAGTGCTCTGTCAGTTCAGTGGTAGAAGCAGACCTGCGTGCCTAGAAGAACTCTTTGCATCCCTGAGTGCAATGGACAAAAGAACTTCGGATCAGGACAGTGCCCTGATTTCTCCAACCAAATGCACCTCCTTAAAATAATTTTAAATATTCTCCAATCATCCACTTTTTTGAGAGAATACACTCACGCTAGTTGTTGATAACAAAACGGACCTAAAAGGGTATATAAAGTCACACGTTGCTTAGCTTTAAATGTACCCTTTTTCATATTGTAGGTATGTCTGTGATTATACCTATTACACTTCTCTTTACTATGGTAACGGAAAAGCGGCATTTATCCACGTGCCTCCACTATCCAAGTGGGTAACAGCAGAATTTCTAGGAAGAGCACTGCAGACGGTTATCTTACAAATGTTGAAGCAATGTAAGCAGAAAAGCAGGTAAAAAAAACCCGGTTTACGCATAGAGCTACCAACTCCGGGTTGAGAAATACCTGGAGATTTTGGGGGTGGAGCCTCAGGAGGGCGGGGTTAGGGGAGGGAAGGGACTTCAGTGGGGTATAATGCCACAGAATCCACTTTCCAAAGGGCCATTTTCTCCAGGTGAACTGATCTCTATCAGCTGGAGATCAGTTGTAACAGCAGATCTCCAGCTAGCACCTGGAGGATGGCAACCCTCTTTACACAAGATGTTCAGTTGTAGCAGAATGCAAACTTAGCTGTAGCCGTGATAATGCTAAACCTAAAAGTCACCAGAAACCCAGTGCCTTGGGTGTGCTTGGAACTCCCGCATGTATAGACATCTGCCTTCGGTTGAGTACTGCTCAAACAGAGGGATGGAATAGGAAAACTCCTTTGGGGAGCAGGAGCTGCCTGCATGAAAGGGCATGCAAAGATGGAAAGTGCAAATATTTCAAAATCCCTTATATATTAGAGGCTGCAAACATTTTGACTAGCTGGGAAAACTAGGGGAACAATGTACTCAGGTCGAGTATCCCTTATCTGGACTGATTGGGACCAGAAGCGGTCCGTATTTCAGATCTTTCCGTATGTTGGAATATATGCGTATACATAATTAGATATTTGTTTATTTATGTATGTATCCCGCCCTCACTCCCTGGCCAAGGGAAGGGACCCCAGTCTAAACACGAAATTCATTTACGTTTTAAATGTGTCTTATATACGCTTCATACACACAGCATGAATGTAATTTTAAACAATACTTGGCATGTGAGTCACGCCAGCACGCCGGCTCAAAAAGTCTGGGTTTCGGGTCAGTTCAAATATCGATGTCTGGATAAGAGATACTCCACCTGTAATTCTAAATTGGGCCTTTAAAGTATTCCTATCTGTGGAACTCTTGTTTTGGTAAGGAAATCCTTGAATTTTATATGATTCCGTCTTGCAGAGAACAGTCCAAAGAAGAACCATCTGAAGATGAACAAGAAAACCCCTGGAAGAAATGAAAGAATGTTTAATGTTCGGAATCCTTTCAAGTATCCATCAGATAGTGAATAAAAGCACCACACTAGACACCGATGCATACAGAATCCTTTTTATTTAACTTAATCATGTAGTACTGTAACTACTAGAAAAAAGCAGAGTAAGAGAAACTAAAGGAGCTTTTTAGCTTCAGCCATTCAAAATAGACAAAGGTTCTTTTTTTTTCATAATGTAAAGAATCCAGAGTATATCGCAACAGGAATAAATTCTTACAACAGAATATACAAAAACATTTTGAATTTTTTTTTTCATCTACTGATTCATTTTAATATAAACACAGGAATTTCTTTAGGAATAATTTATACACAGCAAGTCTTTATGTAATAAATTGGCCATGTTATTACCATTTCATTTTTAATTTTTTTAAAAAAAAACTTTATATTTTAAACAAGGTAACTTGGAAAATGTTGTGTTTGCAAATGCATTCCGTTCCTCTAGTTTGATTTTTTTTTTTTGTTTTTTACTTTTTTTTTCTTTGTTTGTCCCAGAGGTAGAAGATCTCTGGCCAGTCCTTTCTTCTCAAACCTCACTGGTTTAGAAAACAGAAAAAAAAATGTTTCTGAAAAAGGCAACGAAACTATCCAGAATCCTTCAGGTAAGAAGGGGAAGGAACATGTTATTTTTGGAGAAAGGAAATAGGATATTCGGTATTCTTGTTTAAATAATTATAATAAATAGGGGACCTGTGATGGTCATTTAAACCAAGCTTCAATGTTGCTAAATAATCTACATAAATTGTATAAGCTGCATACAAAACCACTTCTGTTTGTAAAAAAGAAAAGTGATGAGGAACCTGTAGACAGTTGTCTTTCATTCAGTGAAAACTATCGAAAATCGTCTTTCACCATGCCATCTACACACTATGCAAACAAATCCTTCCGTCGACCTAAGCAACAACAACAAATCCTGTACTTAAATAATACAAACATCGTTCCAACCCCAAGCACATTTACTCCGAAGTAAATTACTCAAATTTCAGTGGGATTTACTTCCAAAGAATGGCGTTTAGGATCGTAGCTAAGAACTGCGTAGCAGCAAGACTGAATTCTGTTTCCTTAACCAATGAGGTTCCCCCCCCCAACCTATTAAATTTAACTGCATTCATACAGTAAAAGTGAAATGACCAGTTAGAAATGATCCCATCCATCCATCCAGAGGGTACTGGAAGACCAGGTTACTGAAGATACAGAACATATTCTGGGTTTACTCTGTACTGGGATACTAACCTTGGGCAAGGAATGAGCCGAGACCTCGAGCTGGTACAGGATTCCATTTTTTTTGGCATATTGTAAAGCTAACTAGTAAAATCGGCATTCTTTACAAAAAACAACAACCCACAACAACAACCCAAAAACCCTTGCATACTTGCTCACACACACAGAGACATACACACTGAAAAATGCCCTTTAAATTATCTTTAGGCATTCATAAACTACAAACAGTTTTATAAAAAATTATTCTATGTACTTACAAAATGCAATGAAATATGTAGTTAGGGGTTTTGTTTTGTTTCTTTTGTAAACCAGATCTTTGTCAACAGACTACCCGTAATCTACTGGACTGAAGAGCCCCATTGAAAATGCAAATGGATTGCTAGTCAATAAAGGATACAAAATAAAATTTTAAAAAAAGAGAGATGACAACCACACACATACACACACACACACACACATTCCACATGCAATACGTGTCATGAAAGCCATCTGGGACGGGTTTTAGTTCTTCTCGGCTGCCCTGTCCATCCATTCTAACACATACACACAACCAACGCCTCCATCTCAGCAATAGCTTCTCAAGGAAGAGAGCTCAGTAGCATCGAATGGAACTGCCTTCTGTTAAAGTGAATAGAAAACTCCGCATACGTGGGAGCTCCATATTCACATGGGGCTCTCTGGCTCAGGGTCAACGTGTCACTAGGAGCAATGGTTGTCCATCATTCTCCAGCAGAGACACCATGGGGGAATTCTCATTTCTGCAAGTTCCAAAGAATCAAATTTGTGAATCCTGGGCATGGGTGCATTCTGTCTGCACAACTACTATGAAGTCCGGTCAAGCTCTGGGCCTCTGCAAGATCAGCATTTCTGCCCCACAACTGTTTTCTCGCACAGCCTCGCATTGGTTTCCCTTGCGGTTTAGAGAGACCTCGGCATGGTTCTCACCAGCTGTGACAAGAAACGTCAAGTGCCTCAACTCAAAACCAACCGGCTTTCCAAACTGAAATGCCATCCAAAACCTTCTTGACTATCAACCCAGGGGGTTCTGTATCTTCAGCACCACCAGAAAAAAAAAAGTTCAACTGATATTAATGGGCTTTCTTGTCAATTTAGTTTGCCCAACTTTTTTTAAAAAAAAAGTTGAGTTGCAGTATCTGGAGTTCATCAAAAGTTGAAAAGAAGTGGGTCACCTGCGGCTCCCGCGATTTGTTACGCAGCCCCAGTGATTAAGTTGCTAACAAGCAAAATTAAAGAGCAACAAGAAAGTGTTACTGACTACTGGAATGGAAAGTTTGAATAGAACTATAGAGAAAAATTATACCAACAATGAGGAGTGTCATTCGTTCAGACACGGATTGTGCTAGACAACCCTCGGCCGCCCCCGGAGGATCTACACAGCAGTTCCCGTCTGGTGCCCAATCCCGGGCAAAATGAGCCACAAACGGCATCAGTGCTTGCCAACTTCGCTCGGAACCGTTCTCAAGGAGAAGTGTTGAGGAAAGGGCAAAGCTTAACTGGAAGCCAGCCTGTCTTATATTCTGCTTTTGAGTCTAGCGACGGTCACGACAAGCTGAACTAAACATGTAACACTTCTTTGTCCAACCTTCTTCCTCTGAAACCAAACCACCTTCTGCATGCCACTGGGGGGAAAAAAGCTCACAATGAGATACACTTGTGCCTGAACCACTGATTTGTGAGGAGGGTTTCTCAACAACTACGTCAAATAAAGATCACACAAGATGAAGTTCTTCTAGGGCTTACTGATAAATTTTTTTAAAAAAAGAAGAGTTAAGTTACCGTGTCTGGACGGCATACACAGTTATTATATATGAAAACTGCTGATCTCAACAAAAATATGACTTGTCAATAAAAACCAGCCTCCTTGCTGGAGATTCGGAAGGTAGCCAACCTAGCATCAAATCTTAAAATGCGTTTTGGGGAGAGGCGGCCTAGGAAATGACATGGCCCCGGCCAAACGTCTCTACGAGCAAATAGGTAAATTGCATCGTTAATTTATTCATAAATGATTTGGATTCAGGGGTGGGCGGTGAGGTAGCCAAGTTTGTGGATGACACCAAATTCTTCAGAATGGTGAAGACCCAAGGGGACTGTGTGCGAATGCTCCAAAAACAAAACAAAAGGATTTCTATCTTCTGACTCAGTGAATGGGCGACAAGATGGCCAACAGACCATAAAGAGTGAATGTGGTACAGGTTTAACAACAACAAAACCACATATATGGTGCAGAGGAAGTTCTCACTTTCATGCTAGCGGAACTAGGGTTCATCCAAGTAAAATGATAAGTAGTAGATTCAGGCCACAAAGAAACCCTTCACCCATAATTTATGGAATTCACTGCCACAAGATACAGTGGTGGCCACCGACTTGGGACAGCTTTAAAACAGGACTAGACAACCGAGGGGCATGTCTATTCCCATATTTGCTAAATGGAGGCTGCATGTTCAGGGGCAATTGCAAGGGGCAAATGGGGAGGAGGTCGCTTTCATGCCTTTTGTGGGCTTCTTGGGGGGGGGGGAAACATGGTTGCCACGGTGGGAAATGGAATGCCGGATTATAGGGGCCCTTGTTCGGATCCAGCAAAACTCTTACGTTCTTAACCAAAGATGACACACTTGCCCAAGTAATCATCTTTCTGTCTTCCTCCCAGTGAATAGGTTTCTCCATTGGATAGTCACATCTTGCTAGGTCTTCTGAGCTTACCATGAGACTTACAAACTGAATTTATACCATTTTAATTTAAACTCATATCAAGATCTGAGGGGGGGGGGGTCTCCACCCCACGCCACACAACGCCCTTGCAGAAAAAGGCAAGTCTTGTGCCCATTACCAAGCTGACATGAAACTCACTAATGTTAGACATGCATAAATAATATTTACTATCAATAGAAGGACTGTATGAGAAATACCAGGTAGATAATGTGATCTGGGACACACGCACGCACGCACACACCCACACAAAATACCAGTACAGAAAAGAGCCGTGGAAGCCAAAATGGAATTAGTTCAGATGTTGCGAGCGCAGAACACAATGGTAGAGTCGAGGTGGTTTGGTCCAGACGGGCTGCCGTAATCACATGCGCCCAATCGTTTAGTCACGTGACTGCCTTACACTTGAATGCTTCTGAAACATCTATTAAGATGGGCACTACAATATTAGTGTTCTCTCCTAACATTTTTTTTAAAAACCACCTACATAACAATGAAAAAAATAATAATAACTTGGACAGTTTTTAACAAAACCCTCTTAGCCAGCTGAAAGATCTGAGGATCCCCACGGATTGTGAAGATTAATATGTGCAAGAGAGGAGAGGCCACCCTGGGAGAACAAAATGATCACTAGGCAGGAAAGTTTCTGGATCAATGAAACTAAAGCATGGGGGATCATGTGGAACTGGACAACCATGTTCTCTCAAAGGGGCAAATGAACTGCATAACCACAGTGATGCATTTGAGAGGCCCCGCACATCTCAAACGAGTCAAGCTTTATTCAAATACCACACCCAATTCTTGCAGCGACAACTGCAAAACTTGGGGTGGGGGGGACGTAGTACGTCATCTTCAAGGCAGGCACATCTCATAAACGAGAGAAAAAGCTTTTGGAAGAAGCTGCCAACTGGTTGATTAGAATCAATGTCAACAGGTCTTGGTTCAAAAGTATATGAAAATATAAGACTAATCCTACAATTCAATTGTTTTTTTAAAAAATACATTAAACAACAGATTATGCTGCACAGAAGAAGCTATTGAAAAAGATCTAAAACTTAATGTGGGTTCTTAGTTCAATGACAAAACTTGGTTCAAAGAACCACACCATTTTTAGGAACTGACTGGTTCAAACATTGGGCTTTCCCACATTCTCATTTTCCTCGCTTGTGTGTTCCTGTTGCTTCGGGGATTTTTTTTTCTGTTCCCCACGTGTTTTTCTCCCTCTAGTGGTTGATTCGATATTACATTGGTTTATGTCCCGCATAAAAACCTGCAGTTTTTAAACTGCAGGGAGATATGCCGGATATAAACCGATTTAATATCAAATTGACCGCTAGAGGAGGCAAAACACGTACGGAAATTTAGTGCTCGTGGCGCTTGAAGATGACTTCGACTTTGTCCTCTCCTCCATATTTAGAAGCATGACCATCCAAAATTTGTGCAGGGCTGGGATGCCTGAATAATGCATTAACAAAGTCCTCACTTTAAACCCAAGAGACAGCCCTGGCCCTGCAAATTTTTGCGTTGTGCCATTCTTCTAGAGTTCACCACCACAGTCTCCCAGGATAGTCACCATGCCATTCTGTTTAGAGGAACTTTTTAAAACAGCAGCTATTGATTTTTAGTTGAAATGACCCACTGAAATAATTGTGGTCAACCCTCGACATGCCATGAAAATTCCAGGGTTTGACAGTTTTAAAAGCAGCAACTACTAACTTTTTCCAAGTGATCTTTTTGATTCCGTTGTGACCTCTCTTTCCCAAAACCTGGAGGATGTGGTTTGTACAATGAATGAGGTTACCAGTATCAACAGTATATTGTCGGCAGCTGAGAAATGTGAGATGTATATTTTATATATACACACAAAAAAAAATAAGAGTGAGGTAGATAAATGTTTGAGTTTTTTTTAAAAAACTGTCCCCCTGTCATAACTCAAAAAACCCTTATCTCAGTATTTAAATTTATTATGGGCATCTCTACAGTGATTTAAACTGATAACACAAAAATAAATTAAAAGAAAAATCCTACATAGAATACCTTTTCTTTTTTTTTTCTTTTTTTTTTAAGGGAAAAAATAAACTACAAGACAGAAGTGAAAAGATGATGTTGGGACTGAAGCTATACAAGCAAAACAAAAAGCACTACAAACATATCTTAACTCCAGTCACATCTAGCAATTATATATTTTTTTAATTCTTTGTTCTTGAACAAACCAAAGAGAGAGAAAGAAGAGAGAGAACAAACACAGAACAATTCAACGTTTCCATCCCCACAACAACCTTTGTTTTTGCTGAAAGACTGTGGTTGGACCAACCGCTTCTTTGCCATTTAATTTAATATGAAGGTTCCCTTGATTTCAGACCACTGGGAACCTCCATCGTCTCTACTCCAGGCATACGCAACTCGATTCAAGAGCTCATGTTGATTCAGTTTGGGGCATTCAGTTTGAACTGCCAAGCGTGAGCCTGCCCGGGTATCCGCAGTAGCTGCAATGGAACGACTTCGTTCCTGTTCACAGCAGCCGGCTAAGGCATGACTGATATTGCTTTCTCACAGCTCGCCTCCTTCTTTAACCCCCCTGGCCAAAGCGCACCCTCCTAGCCATCTCTCGTATATCTGGTTAACCGCATTGGGCCACAGTCCATTATCGCAAACGCTTGTCACCGTTTGCTGAGAACGACATGTCGTTGATGGGATGGAAGCGTTGCAACGGTTTCATTTCAAAATTTAAAAATAATAATAATAATAATAATAACAACAACGATGACCCCCCCCCCAAAGCCTGGTATCTGCGGCTCAAAAGCTGTTACACCTCACAATTAAGATACATACGCAAGTAGGTTTCGGTGTGTGGTTGTTTGAAACGCAACCTAAAAACAAAGCAGGAGCTGAGACGAGGCTATACATCAATGAATATGAACACTGAATACTACAAAGAATTAACCTTTCTCCCCCCACCCACCCACCCCGACCTGAGTTTGCATCATACCTTACACTATAACAGACTCGGGTGTTGTACAGGCAAAGGGCGGCGAGGAAAACGAGAACACAGTTGATCAAGGGAGGAGACAGCCCTGGCCCACGACACAGGAGAGTCGAACCCGGCAGCTTATCCCTACCCCCACCCCAACCCTCCACTTAAAGAGTGTTTTAACCCCAAACAGCCTTGCTCAAACAACTAGCAGGAACGCAGAGAGAGAGAGAGAGAGAGAGAGAAAGAGAGAAAGAAAAGCAGAACTTATTTATAGAAGGCATTAAACAGTTCATGACAAATCATGTTTCAGGTATCCCGTCTTGAGAAAGTGAGGACAGGCCAAAAAAATAAAAAAATAAAAATAGAAATTACACATTGAAGTACAAAGCGTAAGAAATTTTCTGGGAAGCTGGGAGGAGGGAGGGATAGAGGGCGGCGAGGGAAAGGGGGGAGAAAGGGTACACCTGAAGATTTTTTTTCATAGATTAAATCCACAAAGATAAACAAAAAAATAGCAGCTTTTTTTCTGTACAGACATATAGATGAGTATCTGAACTGTAAAAAAGTTATAAAAATGACACAAAAAGACAAATGTGTATGCAAATGATCCATGGTCTAACATACAACTGCAAGACCCCTTTGAAGTCTTAATAACAGAGAAAAAAAGGTTGACAAAGTGTTAGATGCTTGAATCCATTTAATTGGGTGGTTCTCCTCCAATATTTAAGTTTCTCTTAGTTGTTGTTTGTTTTTTTCCACAAGCCTACCAAGGACAGCAGGAACGACTCATGAAAATCCCTTCTGGTTTTGTCTGCCTTTATTTCCTTTTTTGGAGTGCTGCTGAATTTTCTGCACAAGAGATATCTCCCCCCCAGCCCCCCCCCCCTCTGATTTGGCTTACCAATGCCAGTTTTGTCCAGAATTCATCTAAGGGAGGGGGGTATTTATTTAAACCTCAACGACCCCTTACGTTCTCAATCGCGTGAAGGGGAAAAAAATTACCAGGTTTTGTCCAGCTGAAAAAGGTATCTCGACAACTGGAACTTTTTTTCAAAAAAGAAAAAAAGAATGCCAGTGTATGATTGAATCGAGTGTATTGGTCAATATTTCATTCGACTGGAGCCTGTGATTACATCGTTCCTTCCATCCCTACGGAGGGGGGGGATCCTAAAAGAAAAAGTACCTCTTTTTTTGGCAAAATTTGGCAGCACTGAAAACTGTTAACAACCTGGGACAAACAATGGCCCTTCTTTATTCTTTTATGTGAGCCTCAAAAGATAATATAAAGGAATAATATGAAAAATCCAGTCCTTTTTTTCCTTTAAATCCTCTTTTTGTTTTAACAACCTACAGTGTTAGGCAGGTAAACTGGCAAGGGGTAACGGAGAGCCGGCTGGCCTGCGATTTTTGTTGATGTGATTAAAAAAAAGTGCCATTCAGTTGAACTTCACGCAGATATGTTTCCCATTATGAAGCAGAGAGAAAGAGGGGGAAAAAACGGAGATACACGTCAGATTCTCAAGTTTTGTGTTGCTATTAAGTGTTAAACGTTAAAGAGTTTTCGAAGGCTGACCGTGTGCCCCACATAACAGTTTCTTTTGCTGAAACAATCTTCTGCTTGCATATTGAAAAAAAAGTTATTTCAACTTCTAAACGAAGAGAGGAGTCTCCTGTGTGCAGCTATGACAGTTCTGAAGATCCACTGAGGTACAGTAGGCTTTTGAATATATTGTTATTTTTTTCTCTCTCGCTTGCTTTCTGTTCCCCCACCCCTTTTCCCCCAATGCACGCGCATGTAACGTGTTTGCAAAAAACCTGGTTCTAAAGGTCAGCAGGCCGAAGACTGGGGCAAAGGCAACGCTCGCTCGTTCTTGCGTCCCCCGTTCATGTGCGCGTACGGCTGCCTCTCCTCAAAGCTGGCCCGCAGGACCACCACGCCGGGGCCGTTCTCTGCCTTGTGTCCTGAGTGTTTGTCAGAAGGTTGGAGGGTTGAGGAGGGGTCTAAAGGAATGCTCTCCATGTTCTCCGTCTCCAAGTCCAGCTCTTCGGTGTCGGGGGGCTTGTTCTCGTCGCTGTAGAAGAAGGAGACCTCCTTGAAGGCGGGATCGAGCTCGTCCTTGATGCTCCCGATGATTTCCAAGAAGGAGGGTCTCATCTTAGGATTGTATTGCCAGCACATGCGCATCAGCTCAAAACTGTGGGGGGGGGGGGAGAGACACAACCACAACAAGTATCAGTATCAATTTATTCATGTTGTCGTCACAGACTTTAACAATCCAACTACACCCTGAAAATTCAACCCACAGTATATGTTAATCCCAAAATCATAACATTTACCGCTACACATTGAAATAAACCAACAAGGACCCCCCCATTAAAACCAGCATATTGCAGACCATGTCAAACCATTATTTACCTATTTCAGACCTATTAAAAACCTTTTCCTTAGTTTAAAATGCCATGATGAAAAAAGAGAGCCAGCGTGTTGAAGTGGTTAAGAGCGGTGGTTTGGAGCAGTGGAGTCTGGGTGACCTTGGACAAGTCATGCTCTCTCAGCCTCACCCACCTCACAGGGTGTCTGTTGTGGGGAAGGGAAGGCAATTGTAAGCTAGTTTGATTCTGCCTTAAGTGGTAGAGAAAGTCGTCATATAAAAACCAACTCTTCTTCTTCTCTGTGTGATAAAAGAACTTACATCCGCCAACGAGAATCTTACTCGCGCTTCTTCTGAAACCAACACCTTAGTTATGCACTGGGTCAATCTAGGTCATATCGTGGTGTATTGGGCACAATGAAAAAGAACACGTGGCAAGTCTTCTATCTGGTCAGGAGAGTAGGGGCAAAACCGTTGACCATATGGAATACTACCATATCTACCTTGAATGACTTCTGATGCAAACGTTTGTAACTGGGCCACTGTAAAAGCTCTCCTCTTATCAGGTTCTACTAGCTCCTTCAGGTGGTTGGAGGGGGCTTTCTTCAGTTTAAATAAGGGATACCACTTTGACAACAACCAGTGTTATCGCCTCGTTTTACAACCATTCCGGATTTGCTACATTGAGCGCAATTGGCTTCCCTTTCTGACATCTCAGCCGGTCAAAGATTTTCCCACTGGTTGGGAAAAGCAGTCAGTCTAAATGCCAAAAGGGGGGGGGGATCCCCTCAAGTCAAAACCCTGAGCGAAGTCGTCATAACCCCCCACCTTTCCCAAGGAACCAGCCAAACGTAAGCAATCAAAATGGTGTTCATTTATTTTATTCAGTTTGTACCCCACTCTATTTCCCGGCCAGGGCTGGGCTTGGAGCGGCTAACAACTTTAAAAGAACCAATACATAAATGCCGACAATCAAACAAGGAGAGTAAAGCAGGTCAAGACAGACTGGAAACAATCGCCGATACTTACAGCATATCGGGGCAATTGTCCGGTTTCTCCAGAAGTCCACCCTCCATCACAAAGCGAAGAACTTGCTCATTAGACATGCCTTGGTACGGCTGCTCCGCTAGCGTGGCTATTTCCCATAGGACAACGCCAAAAGACCTGTGGGAAGAGCTGGCACATTAGGAATCGGCTCAAGCCAAACCCGGCTACTTTACTTAACACAGAATCGACTCCCTCGTTGTGCGCTGCCGAGAATATCTCCGGCTTGGCAACACTATTGGGCTGTTTCGCAAAGGGCTTCCTTGCCCTGCACTCGAGACAAAGAGGACCTTTCTCAGTTCCGCGGGGCCTGCAAGACAGAGACGTCCTGCCAGGCGTACGGTTGAGAAGTTTTTTGCTCCGCAAATTCCACTGGCCATCAGACAGATCCCCTCCTCTGGGTCCCACCGCCTCATTTTTTAGCGAATGGTTTGTGTGTCTATTAGAGCAGAGTGAGATAAACGAGGGATTTTAGCACGCCATCTATTTGGTGACCATAGGCTGGTTTTAAATTGTGAACCCATGACTCATGAAGCTGCCTCATACTGAATCAGACCCTCAGTCCATCTAAGACAGTATTATCTACTCAGACCGGCAGTGGCTCTCCAGGGTCTCAGGCAGGGGTCTTACATATCACCTACTTGCCTAGTCCCTTTAACTGGGGATGCCAGGGATTGAACCCGGGACTTTCTGCAGGCCAAGCAGATGCTCTACCACTGAGCCACGGGTCCTCCCCAAATTATACACTGCAATTTTGTATGCTATATGCTTCAATGCTTTTTTAGCGCTAATCATCTTTTTTGCATCATCTGCTGTTTTTATATGATTGTTTATGACTGATTTTAAGGGTTTCAATGAACATATATTGTGCCTGTAGGCTGGTTTTAATGCTGTTACCTGCCCTGAGCCTGGTTTCGGCCAGGGAGGGCGAGATAGAAATGGAAAACGATGGATAGATGGATGTGTGACGGACGACAGATAGACAGACAGACGGACAGATGCCCTAAAGCAGTAATCAGTATCTCAAGCAGTAATCAGAAATAAACACCTGGCCATCCAATGCAGCAGTAGCCTGGCAGAGAGGTTATAATCATAACCTCTCCGCCAGGCCACTGCTGCTCAATATCTAAGGTCTGGATTCAAATCATAACCTCTCCGCCAGGCTACTGCTGCCTTGGATGGCCAGGTGTTTATTTTTAGGCTGTCAAAGGAATGGGGGCGGGGGGGGGGAGAATCATGATGTCACTGGGCTCCTAAATTAGTCTTTCCAGAAAACAGGGTGGGTTCTCCCTTTCCCAGTAATTCTGCAAAGGGGAAGCCAAGCAGTTTCCAAAATACACTCCTCTATGTAAGGAGCACCACTGCCAAGCTCAGGGTTTCAAAATGGAGCTCTGGGGTGTGTGTGGGGAAAATAGAAACAAAACGGCACCGTTTCTAACTTTTATCACTTGAAGTCTGTGACATCGACGAATTCGTCCAGGGATTTCTCTTCTTGAATCACAGTTTCCCCAACATCTCCATGGATTCCACTTCCTCCCTCTCCCTCTGCAAAGAGACCCTGCCTGGATTTTATAAACCCACGCCAACTTAAAAAATTGTACAGGTGTTTGTTTAAATTTGTTTTGAAGGCTCGAGAGAGGGCAACGGGCTGGCCCTCAAACCTGACTAGGGCTCAAAAGCATTTATAAGATAAGCATGGCTTTAAAAGCACGCCGGCGGTTACCAAACATCCGAATGCGTTGTGAACACGCCGTCCTTCAGCGATTCCGGGGACATCCAGCGGACAGGCAGCAGGCCTTTCCCTCCTTTCCGATAGTAATCAGTTTCATAGATGTCTCTCGTCATGCCAAAATCTGCATTGCACATAAAGGGACATGCGAGCATATTAGCGGATCTCATTGAAGAAGAAGAAGAGTTGGTTTTTATACCCCGATTTTTCTATACCTTTAAGGAGTCTCAAAGTGGCTTACAATTGCCTTCCCTTCCTCTCCCCACAACAGTCACCTTGTGAGGTAGGTGAGGCTGAGAGAGTTCTAAAAGAACTGTGACTACTCAAGGTCACTCAGCAGGCTTCATGTGGAGGAGTAGGGAATTGAACCCGGTTCTCCTGATTAGAGTTCGCAGCTCACGTGGAGGAGTGAGAAATCAAACCTGGTTCATCAGATTAGAGTCTGCCACTCATGTGGAGGGGTGGGGAAACCAACCTAATTCTCCAGACTAGAATCCACCACTCATGTGGAGGAGTGGGGAATCAAAGGAAAGAAGGCGGCTAAGGGGAGACATGATAGAGGTCTATAAAATTATGCATGGTTTGGAGAGAGTGGACAGGGAGAAGATTTTCTCCCTCTCCCATAATACTAGAACACTGGGTCATCTGCTAAAGCTGGAGGGTGAGAGATTCAAAACAGATAAAGTATTTTTTCACACAACGCATAGTTAAATTGTGGAACTCCATGCCCCAGGATGTGGTGATGGCTGCCAGCTTGGAGGGATTTAAGAGGGGAGTGGACATGTTCATGGAGGAAAGGGGTATTCATGGCTATTAGTTAGAATGGATACTAGTCATGCTGCATGCCTATTCTCTCTAGTATCAGAGGAGCATGCCTATTATTTTGGGTGCGGTGGAACACAGGCAGGATGGTGCTGCTGCAGTCGTCTTGTTTGTGGCTTCCTAGAGGCATCTGGTTGGCCACTGTGTGAACAGACTGCTGGACTTGATGGGACTTGGTCTGATCCAGCAGGGCCTTTCTTATGTTCTTATGAACCCAGTTCTTCAGATTAGAGTCCACTGTTCCTAACCGCTATACCACGCTGGCTCTGAAACATACTTTAAAATCCCCCCAGCAACCCCCAAGCAGTTCAGGTCCGACAAACATGTCATGAGTTACTGTTGGGGGCGCACCATTTCTCCTCCTCTGCTTGCACTGTGAGCATCTTTTCAGCTCCGCTCCCAGAGAGAGACACGCACAGAACTGGAGCTTGAGCCCGCAAAGAATGGCCATTGTGTGGTGGAGAGGTAGGAGTGTCAGGCAAGGATCTGGGTGGGAGACCCAGGTTCAAATCCCCATTCTGCTCTGGAAGCTTGCTGGGTGGCCTGGGGCCAGTCACATTTCCTCAGCCTAGCGTACCTCAAAGGGCTGTTGTTGTGAGGGTAAAATGGAGGAGAAGAGAAGGGTGTGAGCTGTTTTGGGTCCCCGTTGGGGAAAAAGACAGGGTATAAATGAAGTACTTGAATAAAGTTGGTCCAACCACTTATGGTTTCTGGAAATTTTGCCACACAGTACCCAACACATTCTCAAGTGCACCAGCTTTCTCTCTACAGCCGCACCGGTTAGAAGCCTGCTTTGTTTCCCCAAAAAATCATTAGGATGCTGAATTCCGCACGCCTCAACTTGCAGCACGGAAAAGGTGCAGGACGGAAAACAACCGCTGTCTTGCATCTGCCCACTTCGGTTCCTGCCTCTCTAGCACACTGGGACACAAAAGAGACAGAGAGACAGAGCGTGTACCTCCAATTTTCACAGTAAAATCTTCTGCGACCATGCAGTTCCTTGCAGCGAGATCTCGGTGGACAAACTTGTTGGCGTTCAGATAGGCCATCCCGTCGGCAATCTCACCCGCCATCTGAATCATCTTCTTCAGGGCCGGTAGAGTCTGCGCTGGGTTGTTCTGGAGGAGGAAGAGATGGCAACAGAAGCGTCAATAGAGAAAGCACCCCCCCCAACCTTGTGTGTGTGTGTGTTAAGTGCCGTCAAGTCTCTTCCAACTCATGGTGACCCTATGGATCAAAGTCCCCCCAAATGTCCTATCTTTGACAGCCTTGCTCAGATCTTGCAAACTGAGGGCCGTGGCTTCCTTTATTGAGTCTATCCATCTCTTGTTGGGTTTTCCTCTTTTCCTGCTGCCCTCAACTTTTCCTAGCATGACTGTCTTTTCCAGTGACTCGTCTTCTCATAATGTGACCAAAACACGACAGCCTCAGTTTAGTCATTTTAGCTTCTAGGGTCAGTTTGGGCTTGATTTGATCTATAACCCACTGATTTGTTTTTTTGGCTGATGATGAATGGTTTTATTTGCATTTAGCCATAGGCCATTACAAACATATCAAGGATTCCACAAACATACAATAAAATATTAGACTAATAACATACTGGATTAATAATAAATATACATAATAAAACTTTGCTAAAACGAAGCATACAAAACAACAAAATAATAGCTAAAAATTGTGGTGGTGTCCCAATCGGCCAATGGGACCTAGCGACCATTAAAATCAACTTGAAGGATCTACTCCCTTAGCAGCCATATTGGCCCTTATTTTCTTTGCTGCCAGAGCATACAGGGCAGTCCTATAAGAAACAAACCCATTTGTCTCTTTTAACAAAAATACTAGTTTCTCGGCTCTAGGACAGGTGTTTAGGCCAGAAACCAACTGGGCAAGAAATTCAGCCCTGGGCTCCACATATAGAGGGCATTCAAATAAGTAGTGGTATAAATCCTCTAAAGCAGATGTTCCACAGATGCAAAAACGTTGGTCTTTTGGAATTCGGCAATAACGCCCAGACAGTACAGCCGTTGGCATTGTTTGAAACCGCAGGGACGTAAAGGCTGCTCTAAGCTTGGGGTTTGGTATATTGACTAAATAAGTAACTCTAAGATGGTCAGTTTTGAAAAGTTTAAACCAAGGAGCAGTTCCCGATTTCTTGGCAGTCCAGGGTATCCGTAACACTCTCCTCCAACACCACATTTCAAAGGAAATCTACTTTCTTCCCATCCCCCAACCTTGCCTGTTAAATTTTGCTGGCCTCTCAGGCCAGTGGGGGTAATTTGTTTCCCTGGGCCCACTTGGACTACCTGTGTGCAGGAGGACAGCCTCACTTCAAAAAGGATGTGGACAGAATGGAGCGGGTGCAGAGGAGAGCGACGAGGATGATCGGGGGCCTGGAGACCAAGCCCTACGAGGAAAGGCTGAGGGAGTTGGGAATGTTCAGTCTGGAGAAGAGGAGGTTGGTGGGGGGGGACATGATTGCTCTCTTTAAATGTTTGAAGGGCTGTCACTTCGAGGAGGGCAGGGAGCTGATCCTGTTGGCAGCAGAGGAGAGGACTCGCAATAATGGGTATAAATTACAGGCGGAAAGGTTGGATATCAGGAAAAAACTTTTTACAGTAAGAGTTGTTCGACAGTGGAATCGACTCTATGATTCTACGTAGTCCCCACAAACACAGAGCCAAGAAACCCAGACTGTTTCCACACAAAATGACTGGAGTGATGCATGAAAACACCTGGAACCACGCTCTTCCAAGGAGAAGGAGCAAGAGAAGGGGTTGGTTTTTACACCCTGCTTTTTGCTACCTTTGAGGAGTCTCAAAGGGGCTTACAGTAACCTTCCCTTCCCCTCCCCACAACAGGCACCTTGTGCGGTAAGTGGGGCTGAGAGAGTTCGGAGAGAGCTGTGACTGGCCCCAGGTCACCCAGCTGGCTTCATGTGGAGTGGGGAATCGAACCTGGTTCTCCAGAACAGAGTCCGCCACTCACGTGGAGGAGTGGGGAATCCGACCTGGTTCACCAGATTAGAGTCCGCCGCTCATGTGGAGGAGTGGGGAATCAAACCTGGTTCTTCAGATTAGAGTCCACCGCTTATGTGGAGGAGTGGGGAATCAAACCCGGCTCACCAGATTAGAGACTGCTGCTCACGTGGAGGAATGGGGAATTGAACCCAGCTCACCAGATTAGAGTCTGCTGCTCACGTGGAGGAATGGGGAATCGAACCCGGCTCACCAGATTAGAGTCTGCCGCTCATGAGGAGCAATGGGGAATTGAACCCGGTTCTCCAGATTAGTGTTCACCGCTCTTAACCACTAGACCACCTCTCCCTCCAAAGCCCCTTCCAGGGCCAAGTTCTGTTATCTTTCCCTATCCAGGGAGAGAGGTCTTCGCTTTATAATCCAATTCTAATCTCCCTTTCTCACAGCCGCCAGAAGCTTCCCACCAGTTTGCTGAAAATTATTCACGTCGGAAACTGTCCACCACGAAGCCAAGGGCTGGGGCGAGCGGAGAAGAGGCATCGCCATCTCAAAGCGCCTTCTCTCACTGCAGCCGCCTGCCTCCGCCTACCCCGTTTGGACCTTCCAGAAACACGTGGGCGGCCGCGAACGTTCTGCTGCCAGCAGGATCATCAAATGCCGGGGGAATGACTAAATATTAGTGTTTGTTGCAAAACACTCATTCATAATTCAGTTCCAAAACAAAGGGGAGCGGCGCGTAGCATTTAATTCGTGAGCAATTAACGTGTCTGCGTGCGTGTGCTCCAGATGACTGAGTATAGGTGGGGGGGGGAATAGAAACGTCCACTCGAGTTTGAACAGCAGCTAAGTTAGCAGTAAAAGGTAGAGGAAAAGGAAGTCACGTGGGGGTGGGGAAGGGGGTGAGCTCCCCCTCTCTGGCAGTCTTCGAACAGCGGCTGGACAAACACTTGTCAGGAATGCTCTAGGCTGATCCTATACTGAGCAGGGGGTTGGACTCGATGGCCTGTATGGCCCCTTCTGACTCTACGATTCTATGGTTTGCAGAACACAAGCCTTTTCTTGAGAGCCAGCGCGGCGTAGTGGTTAAGAGCGGCGGACTGTGATCTGGAGAACCAGGTTCGATTCCCCGCTCCTCCATATGAGCGGCGGACTCCAATTTGGAGAAGCGGGCTGGTTTCCCACCACTCCACATGAAGCCTGCTGGGTGACCTTAGTCACAGCTATCTCAGCCCACCTACCTCACAAGATGCCAGGGGAGGGGAAGGGAAGGTGACTGTAAGCCGCTCTGAGACTCCTTCAAGGTAGAGAAAAGCAGGGTATAAAAACCAATTCTTCTTCTTGATGTTAGAGGAAGAGAATAAAAGGAGAACCCTCCTTGAAATTAAAAGTGAGGTGGTACGCCCGTTGCAATGAGGAGCTCATTCCACTGCGCTGCGCTGAACGACTGCTGCCAGACCTGGAGAATGCCCTAGAAAGATTGAGGCGGCTGGGTTTGGGGGCCGGAGCTGGCATTATTTCAATCGCCACCTTCGCCAGGAAAGAGAGGAACTGGAGCTCACCTCCGAGTCTGGCCGGAGAGACCGCAGGTAACTCTTCAGATCTCCTCGTGTCATGAGCTCCATGATGACCAGCGTGGGCTGTCCTTGAGAGACGACGCCGAGGAGCCGCACCTATCAAGCGAAATGCATGGGATTAAGTATCTTTGGGCAAGCGGGGTTGTAAATTCGGCGCATGCACTGTCTGAAATTGCCACTGCCTCATCGTATACAAGGTGTGCATTTGGCTGAGAAGGAAAGTAACGTCAGTGACTTTATTAAGGTTTAATTGCCCATAGGCCATGTTTGTGTGTGTGTGTATGTAAAGTACCGTCAAGTAGCAGCCAACTTACGGCATTCACTATATTCCAACTTTTCTGTTAAAAAAACAACAACCCAATGAGGAGTCTTTGCCAGCGTATCTTCCCTAACAGCACTACCTCAGAAGCTCCAAAAAATTTCACGCCCGACTCATTCTAGATTTGTATTTTTGCATTTGTCTATTGGACTAGAACACGGGATCATCTGCTAAAGCTGGAGAGCGAGAGATTCAAAACAGATAAAAGGAAATATTTTTTCACACAACGCATAGTTAAATTGTGGAACTCCCTGCCCCAGGATGTGGTGATGGCTGCCAGCTTGGAGGGCTTTAAGAGGGGAGTGGACATATTCATGGAGGAGAGGGGTATTCATGGTTATTAGTTAGAATGGATACTGGTCATGCTGCATACCTATTCTCTCTAGAGGAGGAGCATGCCTATTATTTTGGGTGCGGTGGAACACAGGCAGGATGGTGCTGCTGCACTCGTCTTGTTTGTGGGCTTCCTAAAGGCACCTGGTTGGCCACTGTGTGAACAGACTGCTGGACTTGATGGGCCTTGGTCTGATCCAGTAGGGCCTTTCTTATGTTCTTATGACTGTAGTAGGAGCCCCGTGGCGCAGAGTGGTCAGCTGCAGTACTGCAGTCCAAGCTCTGCTCCCGACCTGAGTTCGATCCCGACGGAAGTTGGTTTTAGGTAGCCGGCTCAAGGTTGACTCAGCCTTCCATCTTTCCGAGGACCCAGCTTGCTGGGGGTAAAGGGAAGATGACTGGGGAAGGCACTGGCAAACCACCCCGTAAACAAAGTCTGCCTAGTAAACGTCGGGATGTGACGTCACCCCATGGGTCAGGAATGACCCGGTGCTTGCACAGGGGACCTTTACCGTTTTATATTGGGCTGTCCAAAATTTCATAGGTGTAGAACTATGTTTGTCTCTCCCTCTCTAAAGGATCTGGTTAGCATTCCAGCCCACTGTAAGCTACAGACCCTTTGGGCTGGAAGCGATCACAATACCACTCTGGCAGTTGCCAAGCTTTTCCCCATACCATCAAATCTAACAGTAATATAGATCTGAGCAACCTAATGCCCTAGTTGTCATAGGCGTATTTATTGTTATTATCATTGTTACTCTTTAGTTGTTGTTGTTGTTCCGTTGTTGGAACTGTTTGTGTTCAAGACAGCTGCCATAAGAGCAGAGAATAAAAGACAGCAAGGATTTTGTATTTCCTGGTCTTAATAAGAGGAGAGCTGGGTCCCCCAAGGTTGGGTGGGATGAAAAAATATATAAATAATGAAAATATGATTTATTAGAAGCGCTATGTCAAGATTAAAATTATTTAAAAACGTTAAAACAGCACAATGGCATTTCCTAAGATTGATATCTATAACCACTTTCCAGACGCGTTTCGGCCTGTTTGGCCTTCCTCAGTGGTCAATTGAAACCCATGTAAAACATGCACACATTCACAGATATATATACATATACAGAAATACATTTCAGACTAGGCATATATGGAGGTTGTATAATATATTACCAATTACACAAACACCTGGTAAGATTGTCTTAAGTTGTTATGCTGGGCTGTATATGTCTCCCATTTAAGATGTGTGCAATTATCAACCTGGTAAAACAATGTTTTTACCAGACTGATAATTGCACACATCTTTATCAGGTTGATAACTGTAATTGGTAATATATTATACAACCTATTACCTGCCCGGTCTGTTTTATATTGTCTGTATATGTATATATATCTGTGAATGTGTGCATGTTTTACATGGGTTTCAACTGACCATGGAGGAAGGCCAAACAGGCCGAAACGAGTCTGGAATGTGGTTATAGATATCAACCTTAGGAAATGCCATTGTGCTGTTTTAACGTTTTTAAATAATTTTAATCTTGACATGTGTGTGTGTAAAGTGCCGTCAAGTCACAGCCGACTTATGGCGACCCCTTTTTGGGGTTTTCATGGCAAGAGACTAACAGAGGTGGTTTGCCAGTGCCTTCCTCTGCACAGCAACCCTGGTATTCCTTGGTTGTCTCCCATCCAAATACTAACCAGGGCTGACCCTGCTTAGCTTCTGAGATCTGACGAGATCAGGCTAGCCTGGGCCATCCAGGTCAGGGCAATCTTGACATAGCGCTTCGAATAAATTATATTTTCAATATTTATATATTTTTTCATCCCACCCAATCTTGGGTACCCAGCTTCTGTTTTCTAGGTTGGGTTTTATTCCCCTCTTTTTTCTTCTACTACTTAACAAGATGATATCCTGAAGTCAGGATTTTGGTGGTGTTGTTTTTTTGCTAAGGTCACACACACACACACACACCCCCGCTCTTCCAAGGCAAGCTTCGTACTGGTCCAGAACCTTACCACATGGTGACAATTGAACTCCTTCATCACAGATGCCTCGTTCAGGAACTCGATCCGTTCACGCATGCTTGCCGACTCATTGACCGTCTTGATGGCCACCCTGGTCTCCAGCTCGTCTTTCACCACGCCCTTTGCGATCCCCTCGTACACCATCCCAAAGGAGCCCTGCCCCAACTCTCGGCACATGGTGATCTTTTCCCGGGGCACTTCCCATTCATCCGGTACATAAACTGCAAAAAAATCACAAAGAAAACATTTCACGTGAAGCTGCCTTACACTGAATCAGACCGTCAGTCCATCAAAGTTAGTGTTAGAATCATAGAGTCGGAAGGGACCACAAGGGTCATCTAGTCCAACCCCCTGCACAATGCAGGAAATTCACAACTACCTCCCCCCCACACACCCTCAGTGACCAGTGTTGTCTATTCAGACTGGCACTGGCTCTCCAGGGTCTCGGATGGGAGGAGGGGCTGTGGCTCAGTTTGTAGAGCCTCTGCTTGGCATGCAGAAGGTCCTCGGTTCAATCCCAGGCATCTCCCGTTAAAGGGACTAGGCAAGCAGGTGATGTGAAAGATCTCTGCCTGAGACCCTGGAGAGCCGCTGCTGGTCTGTGTAGACAATACTGACTTTGATGGACCAAGGGGTCTGATCCAGTATAAGGCAGGTACATGTGTTCATGGAGGGCTTTCACATCACCTGCCACCCTGGTGCTTTTAACTGGAGATGCTGGGGATTGAAACTGGGACCTTCTGCATGCCAAGCAGATGCTCTCCCACTGAGCCACGGCCCTTCTCCAGTGTATTCTGCTTCTTTCTGTAGTGATGACTGTCAATTTCCACATGAAGCTGCCTCCTACTGATCAGACCCTTGGTGCATTCTACTCTGACTGGCAGCAGCTCTCCAGGGTCTCAGGTAGAATTCTTTCACATCACCTACTCCCTGTTGCTTTTAAACTGGAGATGCTGGGGATTGAACCTGGGACCTTCTGCAGGCCAAGCAAATGCTCTCCCACGGCCCTTCCCCAAAGCGTTCACCTACAGCTCTGAAGCAAAGCCTCAATACTGACAGGATCCATCATTTCACAAAACAAAACAGAAATCCAGAGGCACCTTCAAGGCTAACGTTTCCTCCAGCATGAGCTTTCTTGAGCCAGAGCTCGCTTCTTCAAAGGCAACAAAGAAAAAACCCTTTTACACACTGAGAAGTAAGGAATTGGGGGGCAGAGAGGAGCCTGGTGAGAATCCCATCTTAATTTTTCAGGCGAGAGTCACAGAGTAAGAGACAGGAATGGATTTGGCTGTAACACACAATGAATGATGAGAGAGGTCAGAGGTTTCAGCCTCTCTCGTATGGGACGGTGGTGGGAAGTGCCATCAAGTCACAGCCGACTTATGGCGACCCCATAGGATTTTCAAGGCAAGAGATGTTCGGGGGTGGTTTGCCATCGCCTTCCTCCGCATGGGCTGAGAGAGTTCTGAGAGAACTGCGACTGGCCCGAGGTCACCCAGCAGGCTTCATGTGGAGGAGTGGGGAATCGAACCCGGTTCTCCAGATTAGAGTCCGCCGCTCATGTGGAGGAGTGGGGAAACCAACCCAGTTCACCAGATTCGAGTCCACCGCTCTGAACCACGGCACCATTTAATATATAAATAAACGTATATAAATAAATATAGATGCAGTTCGCTCTGAAGATGCGACTGGGGTAACAAGAGCCAACTTTAAAAGCAAAAGCTGCAAAAACGCTCCCTTTGTTATTTTCCCTCCTGCCCGCTCAACAGGCTGAAAGAAACGCCCGTCTTTCCAGCGGGCCAAAACGAAGCGGTTCTGCCCAAACTACTGCCACCCCAACATAAAAAAGCTAAACCATAGACAAAAATTTTACCACGGCAAGGGTTACATTTGGATCAGTATCAGCCCATAACTTTGCAACTCTATCTTGCTTTAGGGCGGGTCCCCACCTCTGAATGTATATTGTGATCCATTTGTCTCTGGCGAGATCGTGCGTTTTACAATCTACAGAAAAAAATGCCAGTGTCCAATCTCCCTGATGCACAATCACAAAGTCGCTCGGAAAAGGGGACCCCCGGAAACCTGCCTGCCAACTCCCCCAATGGCAGTGCATTCAATCTGGCCTTGGAGAAAAGCACTCTGTATTTGGGGACAGTTAAAAATTTACAGTAAGCAGGTAGAATATTTGGAATGGGGAGGCCACCCCGACACCAAGCCTCGGCTGCTTCCGGGGCATCTGAAGCGACAGGATTCGCTCACCGTCTGAAGCGCTGAAATATTCCGGGTTCACCGACGCGTACAACACGCCATTCCCCAGCCTGTCACTGTTCCTGTTAAAATAAAAGGGGGTATTTCCTTATTTTAACACCCAGTTCAAAACGAGAGAGAGAGAGCGTGCGCAACACTTCAGGTCTATTTTAGTTTTCTCACACGGAGCTGTTTCACGACCCGATTGAGAAAACACCCCTCTCCCAACAGTGGCATCTGACAGGTGGAAGTGTGAAGAATCATCTGCTTCCTTCCTGTATATATCTATGCCCAAATGACTCATTCCTTAAACTGCATACTCTCCGAACAGTAGGGGAAGGGAGGGAGAAGAACCGGTTTGCCCCCAATTAATTCCCGATTTGACTTGTCTTTGTTTTGCCTATGTCCCCCAACTGGTTTTTTGTTGTTGTTGTTGTTAGAGGAGGAGGAGGAGTAGAGGAAAAGAAAAAGAAAAGTTGGTTTTTATACGCTGACTTTCTCTACCCTTTAAGGAAGAATCAAACCGGCTTACAGTCACCTTCCTTTCCCCTCCCCACAACAGACACCCTGTGAGGTAGCATGCAAGTTTGACCCCAATCCCCTCCACCGCAGGTCGGGCCTCACCTCTTTTTGTTACAGACGTAAAGCATGATCAGCAGGCCCCCGACGATCAGCAAGACAGTGATGGGGAGCACGATAATGAGATGCAGGAAATTTCCGTACTCCTGCCCTGCAGCCCATCGAAACGAGACAGACAAGAGAGCATTGTTATTACCGAGCACCGACAGTGCGCCTGTACAGGAAGCGGCGTGGACAACCGCCATGCGGGGCCTGGAGATCTCTCGGAATTGCAACAGATCTCCAGACTACCAAGATCCTTTCCCCTGGAGAATAATGGCTGCTTTGGAAGGAGAATTGTACGGCATTATAACCAGCTGAGGCCCCTCCCCTTCCCCAGGCTCCATTCCCTCATCTCCAGGAATTTCCCAGGCCAGAGTTGGCAACTCTAACAAGCTGGAGACATCGGGCTTAGTAGTAAATTTATGTTCTCGAACTCTAACAAGGCTGATTCCTGCCTCAAGACGAGGTGATGATCAGGGGCCTGGAGACCAAGCCCTACGAGGAAAGGCTGAAGGAGTTGGGAATGTTCAGTCTGGAGAAGAGGAGGTTGACGAGGGGGGGACAGGATTGCTCTCTTGAAGTATTTGAAGGGCTGTCACTTGGAGGAGGGCAGGGGGCTGTTCCTGTTGGCAGCAGAGGAGGGGACTCGCAATAATGGGTTTAAATTGGGGGCAGAGAGGTACCGGCTGGATATTAGGGAAAAATTTTTACAGTAAGAGTTGCTCAGCAGTGGAATCAGCTGCCTAGGGAGGTGGTGAGCTCCCCCTCACTGGCCGTCTTTAAGCAGAGGCTGGACACGCACTTGTCAGGGATGCTCTAGGCTGATCCTGCATTAAGCAGGGGGTTGGACTAGATGGCCTGTATAGCCCCTTCCCAGTCTATGATGCTATGATTCTAACTGTAACATCTGAAACTGGAGTCAAGGGAAATAAAGGGAGGAGAGAGATGGGAATTGGCAGAGGAGAATATACATTTATCTATGATATATAAACACACACACATGTGTTCCATGGACTTAGAAGTGGGTAAGTCTGGTTAGGTCCGCCCTATTAAAGGAGCAGCTATCGCAGAATTCTGATTCGCCAGGGGCCCCGGGCTTGATCACAGACAGACAAAGCCACCTCCAGCGGGTCGCCAGCATTTGGTCACCACCGAGATTGTACCCAGCCACGGGCTTTTGTTCCACGTTACAGGACTTGCCCAACAACAGCAGACCCTTCCATTTCTCATCACCCGCACGAAATCCCACTTCCAAACTTCAATCAAAAGGTTCCCCGCAAAAAACAAAAAAAGTTTTTAGAAAATCCTTACGCTTGGGCTGGACGTAGAAAGAGATGGGTTCCGTCCAGGATCCGTTCCCTGAAAGAGAAGTCGCTTGGACTCTAACGGAATAGTTCCCAGGACTCAAATGTGTCAGCTTGGCTCCCCCATGCTTCTTATACTCTTGCCTGGAAATACATTCCCCTTTATCCTGTGGAGGGAGGAGAGAGAGAAAGAGAGAGGATTCCCATTGGTGTCTTGGGTGCGCAAGGCACTGAAACTAAAACCATTCTCTTTCTGTTGAGTTATTTCCAGAGGATGTAACAGCATCCTCAGCTTCTGTCCTCGACCACAAAAAGCTATGAGAGTGTTGATAGTTTTTCCAACCTGGCGCAATTTGCCCAAAGGAACACATGAAAACTTGAAGCTGCCTTATACAGAATCAGACCCTTGGTCCACAGAAGTCACTGTTGTCTGCTCAGACCAGCAGCAGCTCTCCAGGGTCTCAGGCTGAGGTCTTTCACATCACCTACCTGCTTAGTCACTTTAATTGGAGATGCTGGGGATTGAACCCAGGACCTTCTGCTTGCCAAGCAGAGGCTCTACCACTGAGCCACAGCCCCTCCCCAAAAGAAAGACAGGAAGAGAACCTGGGCAAAGCTAGGACCATCTATACTGCCTATAAGACACATGAACATATACTGAATCAGACCTTTGGTCCATCCAAGTCAGTATTGTCTACTCAGACCGGCAGCGGCTCTCCAGAGTCTCAGGCAGGGGTCTTTCACATCACTTACTTGCCTAGTCCCTTTAACTGGAGATGCCGGGGACTGAACCTGGGACCTTCTGCATGCCAAGCAGAGGCTCTACCACTGAGCCACGGGCCCTCTACAGATAAAGAGCCAATCCTGGCTTTCCACCCTCTCAGTGGAGCGGGAGGTGCTTCAGAAGAACTCGGGAGGTATCGCCTTTGGGTATGCCCAGCACCTGTATGGAATCTTACGCCTCCACCGTGAGACGATGCTTGGCTTGAAACTTCCCATTGTTCTGTGACTGGCTCAGCGTGCTGGGCAGCCATTTTGTAACGGCACACGCTCCCTGTTCTGAAAATCCCAGAAGCCCCCCCACGCTAAACCTACACCAGAAGGCAACAGCTACATGCAGAGCAGTTAGACACCCCCCCTCCCCCAAAAAAGCCCTCTTTACCTCTCCTCCGCCTGGCCCGTATTTGATTTCGTACGTCAGGATCAACCCGTTGGGGCTCGGAGGTTCTGGCCACTTCAAGTAAATGTCTTCTTCCTTCGCTTCCCACGTTACCGGGCCTGGAATGTCGTCTGCTCCGGCTGTGAAAACACACCCCGGGAGTTGATGCAATTCACAGCAACCGCAGAACAGGGCAAATGCCAGTTTGGTACAGTCCGGGTAGATTTTCACTGACAACACCTCCCCCCCAAACTCACACACACCAAAAGACACGCAACACCCTGTAAGAATGCACTTGATTAACAGGGCAGCATCCAGGCCTGAAACGACTACTGCTGAAAGTGAAAGGAAAAAGGGGCCAAAGCAGGACCACCGCTGAACATCAAGAAGACAAAAGTAATGACTACAGGTGAATTACTCAACTTTAAGGTTGACAATGAGGAAATGGAAGTTGTTCAAGACTTTGTATTCCTTGGTTCCATCATCAACCAAAAGGGAGACTGTAGCCAAGAAACCAGAAGGAGTCTGAGACTGGGAAAGGCAGCCATGAAGGAGCTAGAAAAAAGTTCTTAAGGGTAAGGATGTGTCACTGGCAACCAACGGCAAGTTAATTCGTGCCATCGTATTCCTTATTACTATGTATGGGAGTGAAAGCTGGACAATGAAGAAAGTTGATAGGAAGAAAGTAGATTCCTTTGAGATGTGGTCTTGGGTGAGAGTGTTACGGATACCGTGGACTGCCAAAAAACCAAATCAGTGGGTTATAGATCAAATCAAGCCTGAGCTGACCCTAGAAGCTAAAATGACTAAACTGAGGCTATCGTATTTTGGTCACATCATGAGAAGGGTCACTGGAAAAGACAGTCATGCTAGGAAAAGTTGAAGGCAGGAAAAGAGATTGGCTCTACAAAGGAAGTCCCGGCCCTCAATTTGTAAGATCTGAGCAAGGCTGTTAGGCTAGGACGTTCTGGAGGACATTGATTCAGAGGGTCTCCATGAGTCGGAAGCGACTTGACAGCACTTCACACACACACACACACACACACACATCCAGACATGATGGGGAAATGCCAGGCAGCTGCCTTCTCTAGCCTGGACGGCAACGGGGCCCTGAGGCATAGCTTTGCCCAACCCCATTATTTGTGAATGTATCATTTGCTCTATGGAGCCCTGCCAACTGGAGCTGCTCTCAGCACAAATAAGGACAGAAGTGTTTTATTATTATTATTTTAAAAAACACTGTATTCTTAAGAGAGGGGAGATCATGCTAGGAAAAGCTGAAGGCAGCAGGAAAAGAGGAAGACCCAGCAAGAGATGGGTTGCCTCTATAAAGGAAGTCACCGTCCTCAATTTGCATGCTCAGTCAAGTTGGTGTTACCTTTAGGCATGGTTCTGGCCGAGACAAAATTGGCGGCGCTGCAGCCGAGCGTCAGAGCTTCATGATTGCAGCTGTGGACGTTGATGCGGTAGACGGTGAACGGCTCCAAGCCGGAGATGGCGGTCAGTTCTCTGCCTTCCACTTTGCTTTCCCTGAAGGGGTACTCGATATCCCCCTCTTCCGCCTCCGAGGCGTTGGCCGAGCGTTCCGGGGCCGTCGCATTCTTGCCCTTGGCGCCCAGAGTCACATTCGCGGCTCCGAACAAGTCCCTCCGCTTCCGGTCATGCCTGGCCAAAAAAGAAACAGTCAGTCAGCGACCCGCTGAGCCTGACAGAGAACTTCGCACCGAGGAGAAACAGAAAGGACTAGCGAGGGACATGTACTAGGGGTTGGAGGGTGAAGCCTATGGAACTTTTGGGCAGCTTTAGCAATATAATAATAAATATTAAGTAATAATATCACCCAACAAACACGCAGACCAGAGTGGAGTAGTGTTTAAGAGCAGCGAACTCTAATCTGGAGAACTGGGATTGATTCCCCACTCCTCCACATGAGTGGCGGACTGTGACTAGTTCAAGATCACCCAGCAGGCTTCATGTGAACACATGAACACATAAATCTGCCTTATACTGAACCAGACCCTTGGTCTATCGAAGTCAGTATTGTCTGCTCAGACCAGCAGTGGCTCTCTAGGGTCTGAGGCCGAGGATTGAACCTGGGACCTTCTGCATGCCAAGGAGAAGCCACAGCCCCTTCCCAAAAGAAAGGCAAGAAGAGAACCTGGGCAAAGCTAGGACCATATATGCTGCCTGTAAGACACATGAACACATGAAGCTGCCTTATACTGAATCAGACCCTCGGTCCATCCAAGTCAGTATTGTCTATTCAGACCGGCAGTGGCTCTCCAGCGTCTCAGGCTGAGGTCTTTCACATCACTTACTTGCCTAGTCCCTTTAATTGGAGGTGCCGGGGATTGAACCTGGGACCTTCTGCAAGCCAAGCAGATGCTCTACCACTGCGCCACTGCAGATGCTCTACCACTGAGCCACAGAATCATGGAATTGAACCCAATTCTCCACAGCTCTTGACCACTACACCACGCTGCGTTAGGAAAGGCAAAAAGAACAGCAGGAAGTAACTGGTGCCGGAAGACTGCCAAAAGGACCATGGGTGTGGCAAGATTTGTTTCAGTCCTTATATCCCTCAAACACTAGATATATGCTGCTCAAGATCAATGGATCAAGGAGCTTCTAAGGGATAAAAGGAAAGGAAAAAGGACTGTGGGAAGATAGCGATGTGCTTGGGCGGCACATTTTCAAACCTGTGAAAGGGAACAAAACCTGGGTCGTTGCTGAAACACGCCATTACGGGACTGCCTCACCTGGGGAGAAAGATAGCGTTATGGAGGTAGTTCTCGAAGACTTTTCGGTATTCAGCCTCCTCCTTCTCCATTTGCTTGTCTGCCTCTGTCTTTGGACAGTTGCAGCAATGTCCTTTCTCTCCCTCGGATCCCTGCGGCTTGGTCGGCTCGGTGGCTTCCTCCGTATCAAAAGTCCCATCAGAGTGTCTCCGAAAGGGGACTTTACCTTTAGAAGGAGAAGAAGAATAAAACAAAAATCGGGAGGGGGAGGGGGAGAGAGGTAATGGAGGGGCGCAGGGACTGGCACAAAGAAGAACGTGCCACAACTTCCACCGCCAAGAGAGAGCAAGAGTCCAGTAGCACCTTAAAGACTAACAAAATTTCTGGCAGCTTATGAGCTTTTATGAGTCACAGCTCCCTTCTTCAGATACAACTAGAATGTGAGTCCATCTATCCTTAAGTACAGAAGAGTGAATCTCTTCTCTGCTTAAAGATAGATGTCTACAGAAGTGTGAATCTCTTCTCTACTTAAGTGAATCTTTTCTTTACTAAAGGACAGATGGACAGTCCATCTATCCTTCAGTAGAGAAGAATGAATCTCTCCTCTACTTAAGGATAGATGGATTGTCCTTCAGTAGAGAAGAGAGAATTTCTTCAATCGAGTGAATCTCTTCTCTACTTAAGGATAGAAGAAGAGAAGAAGAGTTGGTTTTTTATATGCCGACTTTCTCTACCACTTAAGGAAGAACCAGATGGATAGATGGACTCACATTCTAGCTGTATCTGAAGAAGTGAGCTGTGACTCACGAAAGCTCATGCCCTGCCAGAAATGGTTAGTCTTTAAGATGCTACTGTAGAACCATGGCCAAAGTACAATCATTTGTGCATTAACAGATCAATCTCTGAATTGTATGAAAAAGGGAGAAATATTTTTAAATTACTTAATCGCCAATTAGGAAAAGAAATGGAATGTAAGAATCGAAGCAAGGTGTAAATATAATTAGAAACCAGCAAGTGGTGAGCCAAAGTAAGCGATAAATGGATTGTCATCAAAGTAAGTTCCATAACAATTTAGTAATTTGTATGTGCATGTTTATGTTTTGTGTGCATTTTTTAATTTAAAAAAATTAAATAAAAGGAGGCAGTCAAGCCTTTGCACGAGTGCAACAACAAGAGCTTCAGCAGCAACAGAGAAAAAGGGGGCGGCGGAACTTGTACGAGCTTCTTTATGCCCAAACGCATCCCCAGGTTTGTAAGTCTGCATGTTCTTGTTGTATTGTTAAACATATATATATATTCACTGTTTCAGTGCTGTTTTTAAAGTTTTAGTGCCTCGACTGTCATCATCCAGGGGACTGTATTAGGGTGGAAAGGCAGCCTGTTTTCAATAAACAAATAAATCAAGTAAACAAGTGGCCGAGCACTTTCCATTTCTCCACCGCAAAACCTGTTCGCGAGCGTCTCTTCCGCTTATCGGATGACAGTGCGAGACCCCTAGGTAACACACAGAGTGCAATAAGGTGGTAGGACAGAATGTACCGCTTCAGACCTTTTTTGGGGGGAGGAGAAAAATCATTGTCACCACAACTCAAAAACTAAGCACACCAGAGTGCTTGGCTGGAAGGTTGTGCAGTTTCCTTTTTTATCCGCAGAATTTTTTTTCTTCCTTTGAAAACACACACACACACACACCGATGTGAGGATGCCTTCCTCCCCCGGCAGCCTGAAATAGTACAATCCACGTCTACCGCCTCCTCTCCTGCCTCCATGCAGAAGCCAAGCCTGGGTGACTTGCGGTCACCCGCGATTAGCATCTCGCGCTACCTGAACTTCCAAGATGCGGGATGCAGAAGCAGCTTTCCCGGCCTTACCATTGGCGCAATAGTTGTGCTCGTAAAGGTAGCTGTCCTGGGGTTGCTGTTGCCACCGGACAATATAGTAAGACAGGTTGCCGTTGGGGAGGGTTGGGGGCCTCCACTTCACCACCAGCTCCGAGGAGGAATTGGATATCGAGCCAACGTCGAGAGGGATGGATGGCACTGAGGGGGAGGGAAAGGTACAGCAGAAAGGAAAGCGTAAGAGAGAAATCTTTTTTGTTCTTTTGTAAGGTGATTTGGGTCCCCACCAGGGGAAAAAAAGCTAGATCAGGGGCATCAAACATAAGGCCCAAGGGCCAGCTCCGACTCCTTGAGAGCTCTTAAACAGACTGCAAGCCAGGCGCCCACCCACTCTCAATCTGGGCTGGCGAGGCATGGCCCGGCCAAGTGACATTTATGTCATATCCGGCCCTCGTAACAATTGAGTTTGACACCCCTGAGCCAGATGATAAAATAAATAAACAAATCTCCCCATCTGCTTGTCAAGACAGCCTCTCTTTGGCCATCAAACATGACTATCAAATCCATAAACACACACACACAAACTGATCAAGAAGTCAGAAGAAACCGGGGCTACAGAACTGGTTTCACACGTTCACACACGTGTGTTCACTGGGGCGTCGAGTGATACCTTGGAGCGTGCTAATCTATCATCACCATCAAGAACACAAAAGAGAAAACTGTTGTTATCCAACGTCTGCTCAACATACAGCACATTTTTAGCGATGATATTTCAAGGGATGATCTTGCGCAGGTGCAGTGGCCCAGGTCTGCATGAATGCTCACTGCGTGGCACTCTAGCCACTAGAATAACCTCAACCACGTTCTACACAAGTCAACGAATGCATTCTACAACTTGTTTTTCAGTGTGTGTGTTCCGTGTTTGCATCTTTATTGCACCTCATATCTTCGGGACCGCCTCTCCTGGTATACCCCCAGAAGGACACTAAGATCGTCTGACGAAAATTTACTGGTGGTCCCTGGCCCTAAGAGCGTACCTTTAACTGGAGATGCTGGGGATTGAACCCGGGAATTTCTGCATGCCAAACAGATACTCTACCACTGAGCCACAGCCCCTCCCCATACTGATGGGCAGACGGGCCAACTTGCTAAATCAGTGACATCACAGGGAGACACAAAACCTTTGTGTCATAGAATCATAGAGTTGGAAGAGACCACCAGGGTCATCTAGTCCAACCCCCTGCACAATGCAGGAAATTCACAACTACCTCCCCCCTACACCCCCAGTGACCCCTACTCTATGCCCAGAAGATGCCCAAGATGCCCTCCCTCTCATCATCTGCTTAAGGTCATAGAATCAGCATAGCTGACAGATGGCCATCTAGCCTCTGCTTAAAAACCTCCAGGGAAGGCGAGCTCACCACCTCCCGAGGAAGCCTGTTCCACTGAGGAATCACTCTGCTTGGTGTCTTCTCACCAAACGCAGCCGCGCTTATTTCCTTTTTACCTGCCGCTTTGGTGCGGATGTAGACGATCTCGCTCTTCGCCCCCTGAGCGGGGTTGTTCTCCATCATGGTCAGCGTGACTGCCTTGACGTAGATGGCGTACTGAGTCCATGGCTTAAGGGCCTGCAGTAAAATCCCAGGATTCTCATCTTTGCCAGGAGGCAGGTCGACGTCCACCATATTCCAGCTGTTAGAGCCGCAAGCATCCTGCCCGTCGTACTCCGTCACATTCTTGAAGGGTCTGAAACGGAGAAACCCAAGAGGCCCTAAGTTTTATTCCCTTGTAACCAAGCTGCTCTTAAAACTTTAAAGGGTGGGGGGAAGATATCTCATACTGGCGTTTGCCCTATAAAACTGATTTATGTAGAAAAGTGGTTCCCAAACTTTTTGGGCCACCGCCCCCTTGGTTCCACAAACTCAACCCTAGGGCCCCCTATCCTACCCTATAAAAAGCATTGTTCAAAACAGGGGTTTCAAAATGGTAACAATTAATTGCGCATCTATTCAAAATCAAATTAAAACTTTTTAGTTGAAATTTATTCAACAAAACTGAGAAACTTGATCTAGTGGTACCAGCTCTGGAAAAAAAAGTCTGGGGAAAAAAGTCTGATAGTTCCCACCAAATTTGCCAGCATGGTACCATAGCTTGATCTATTGTAAATTAGTGAACAACACAGTTGAAGGGGCCTGTCTCTAGAGCCCCCCTGCTGCCCCTTGCCTCTTAAGAGCCCCCCTAGGTAATCCCCCCAAGGGGGTGGGGTACTGCCCACTTTGGGAACCACTGATATAGAAGGACAGAACGGAGAATCCCAGTGCATATAGACAATAACACTAGGGAAAGAGGAAAACCCTACGTGAGATGGATGTACTCAATAACGACAGCCACGGACTTTAGTTTGCGAGACCTGAAGCAAGGCTGTTAATGATAGGACAATTTTGGAGGTCATTAATTCTCAGGATCCACCATAAATCAGAAGGGACTTGATAGCTTATTACACACAGGCATTCATCGCAGGGAACCTCAGCTGTTACTGAAAGGCAAAGGGATCTCTGAGGTCAGCTTTTCCTTCTTACAAACTACAGGTTCTTTCTACTTTCTCTTGGGGCCAACAATTTCATGCAACTACAAGCCCGTAGCCGGGAAGAGAAAGGGGGGGGGGTCAAAGAAAAGACAAAGAAATACTAAGCAGGCTCCCTTCTACAAATACATAAGATCACAGTACATTCTCCCCATATTGTCATCCTTTCCTGGGAGATCGGAAGAAGCTAAAGTTTCCCTTCTTTTAGCAGACTCCTCTTGGGAGATAACCACTCAAGTAGCCAAATTTTGCCTCCGGTCTAGTGGGATTCGTAAACGGGTAACTGAAAACCTTTCCCCATAGAAGATCTTTCCTCCTCTCCTTCAAATCATCCTTCCCAGAATCATCAGCTTTAATTCTTTTATTTTATTATTTTCACCTAACTTTGATTTTTATTCAGAGCTGATAATAGTATTGAAATAAAACTTGATTGATACTAAGCAGGGAAGGAAAAACAAGACAGGAGCAGGCAACTTCCAGAGACGAAAACTGGGTTACATCTCTGAAGCTGGGGGAGGAAATGGTATTATGGATGCAGAGAAAGCTTGGGACCAGGGAGTGAAAAGACTTACTACTAGAAGACACAAGCAATCCTAGGAGAGGAAGGGGAAACTGGAATGGAGAATAACCATGTGGCAGAGGGGGTGGGAGAGAATCAAAAAAATTCATCTCCCCCACCCCCATTGTGAGGAAGTTTAGAAATGTTTCCAAACAGAAAGACTGGAAAATATTAGGGGAAACACTTGTGTGTGTTATCTCCAATGAAATTCACTCTTCAATGAAATTCACATCTCCAATGAGATTTTCTCTTTTGGAGTGAAGGAAATGCTTTTGAAGACCAGACCTTACTCAACATGACTAAAATGGAAGGAATATATATATATTTGGTAAAGCCATCTGGGGCATTCTGACTTGCCTTGAAAAGCACCTTGCTGGGGTTGCCATAAGTTAGTTGCAACTTGACAGCACTGAAATATGTTTTACTCCATCAGAGGCCATTCCCCCCACCCACAACCCCCCCACCACCAATAACATCAACAGGGTTTCCTGAACATGCATACTCACGCCTCTTTGTAATAAACAGTGAAGCTAATAAGATCTCTGTAGTCTTTGGGGCGGTAGTATTCCCAGATGAGCATGATCCGATTCTTCATGGTGGTGTTGGAGACAAAATTCAGAATTTGGCTTTCGCCTACAAACAGACGAACAAAGGTAGCACCGTTAACCAAAGGCAGCCATGAGAAGGGGAGCAAAAGCACGGCATCGGGATGATGCGTGTTTCGGACAGGATGCTTCACGGGTTTGGCGTAGGGAGGGAGGGATGGGGGAGAGCGCAGAACAACAGAGGGGAGGGGGTGTGGCTCAGTGGTAGAGCACCTGCTTGGCATGCAGAAGGCCCAGGTTCAATCCCCATCATCTCCAGTTAAAGGGACTAGGCAAGTAGGTGATGTGAAAGACCTCTGCCTGAGACCCTGGAGAGCCGCTGTCAGTCTGAGTAGACAATACTGACTTTGATGGACCAAGGGTCTGATTCAGTATAAGGCAGCGTCATGTGTTCGTGTGACCACTACTGTAAGAGTTTCCTCCTAAATTCAACCAGCACTCAGGAAACTGATGGGATCACCAGGCTGACGTCTTTCACATCCCGTACTACTTGATCCTAAACTGGAGGTGCCGGGGATTGATTGGGGACCTTCCGCAGGCAAAAGCGGTCGCACTAACTGCCAGCGTGTCGTAGTGGTTAAGAGTGGTGGTTTGGTGCGGTGGACTAATCTGGTGAACGGGATTTGTTTCCCCACTCCTCCACATGAAGCCAGCTGGGTGACCTTGGGCTAGTCACAGCATTTTCAGCCCCACCTACCTCACAGGGTGTCTGTTGTTGGTAAGGGAAGGTGATTGTAAGCCGGTTTGAGTCTTCCTTAAGTGGTACAGAAAGTCGGCATATAAAAACCAACTCTTCTTCCTTCTGCAAACAGAGCTGCTTTATACAGTGATGGGACTTTGGCCTTCCACCATGGCGTGAGTGGGGATTCGAAACGGGGTTTCCCAGGTCCTAGTCTGACACCTTAACCACTACGCCACCCTGGCTCTCTCCCCAATTTTTTACATCCATCTTATTGCAGAACACACAGTTTATTCAAACTGGTACTGGCAAAAATAAGCCTCTTCATCTCAAGATTATCCCTGCACAGATTCCATTGCCATCTTCCAGCAGCGGATGAAGACATTTTTGTTTCATTTGACGTTTCTTCAGTGACCCCTTCCCTCCTGCCCAGTGTTGTAATTGCTGTTTTTATTTCTTTGTCCGTATTATGGCCCTGTTTTGAATTGTTTTACTGGCATGACCTTTTTGTGGAGGGCTGATTTTAATGTTTTTTTTTTTTAAATGTGACTTTATTATGTCGGTTTCAATCAGTTAGCCGCCCCGGTAGTCCTTGTGAGGGCAGAAAGGTAAAGGTCCCCTGTGCAAGCACCGGGTCATTCCTGATCCATGGGGTGACATCACATCCCGACATTTCCTAGGCAGACTTTGTTTACGGGGGGGGGGGGTGCCAGTGCCTTCCCCAGTCATCTTCCCTTTACCCCCAGCAAGCTGGGTCCTCATTTTACCGACCTCGGAAGGATGGAAGGCTGAGTCAACCTCGAGCCGGCTACCTGAAACCGACTTCCGTCAGGATCAAACTCAGGTTGTGAGCAGAGCTTGGACTGCAGAACTGCAGCTTACCACTCTGCGCCACGTGGCTCTTGAGGGCAGAAAGGCAGGATGTAAATGCCGTAAAATGAAATAACAGAAAAAGAACACCTCTGCGAAATTTCTTACGTACAGGAGGCTCTGTCCCCGTTGTTCCTCGA
The DNA here is from genome assembly GCF_029931775.1 of Euleptes europaea. Taxonomy (NCBI): domain Eukaryota; kingdom Metazoa; phylum Chordata; class Lepidosauria; order Squamata; family Sphaerodactylidae; genus Euleptes; species Euleptes europaea. Next base: position 17,179,046 of record NC_079331.1, on the reverse strand, counting down.
GTTGATATCGCCTTTGCCTTGCCGGCCTTTGGTTCCTGTAACCTCCTCCATCCGGTGAATCTCAGTCGTACAAAGTCTGGGATTGAAAGCGAAGTACATTTTCCCCTCCCGGATAGTCAGGTTGTGATGGCCCCAGTCCCACAGCTGCTGCAGATTTTGGTTGTCCAACACGTAAAATGAGTAATTCCTAAAGAGAGAGAGAGAGAAGGAAGGAGAGAATGTTTCAAAACACAAGTTAGAGTATACCAACGATTCCACACTTTTTTCCAATACCTGTTATTTGCATTGCTGTCCTGTCACCCCAAAATTAACGCAATTGTCCCCAAGACAGAAGAAGAGGAAAAATTGGTTTTTATATGCTGACTTTCTCTACCACTTAAGGAAGAATCAAACCAGCTTAAAGTCACCTTCCCTTCCCCTCTCCACAACAGACACCCTGTGAGGTAGGTGGGGCTGAGAGAGATCTAGGAGAGATCTAAGCTCTAAGAGAGATCTAAGAGAGATCTAAGCTGTAACTTGCCCAAGGTCACCCAGCTGGCTTCATGTTGTAGGAGTGGAGAAACTCCAGTTCACCAGATTAGCATCCGCTGCTCATGTGGAGGAGGTGGGGAATCAAACCCGGTTCTCCAGATCAGAGTCCACCGCTCCAAACCATCGCTCTTAACCACTACACCATGCTGGAAAGCCAGACACCTCCAGATATGTCTTTTCTTTTTTTTTTACTCCTATTGAAAAAATGCTGCAAAAAACACTAATTTACTTGTTTATTTCATATTCCACCTTTCTCCCCAGTGGGGTTCCAAAGTATCTTACGTCATTCTCCTCTCCTCCATTTTATCGGCTTACATCCTCCTCCTCGTCTCCTCCGTTTTATCCTCACAGCAACCCTGCGAGGTGGGTTGTGGAGAGTAATGTGACTGTCCCAAGGTCACCCTGCAAGCTTCCACAGCAGAGGGGGGATTCGAACCTGGGTCTCCAAGATCCTAGGTCCTACACTCAAAGTACTCTACCTTTCCGCGCGTCGTACCCGTGTTTTCTGGGCGCTGTTTCAGCCAGCATCTGGAAAACGCACGGAAACACGCGGGGAGGAGAGCGAGGCGACCTCTGACAGTCGGAAAAGGCCTGCGTAATCCAGCAAAGCCCCAAAGTGGGGCGGGAGGGTTGGCCGCGATGAAACAGCCACTGTTGGGCCTTCTGCTTCTGAACCACCTAGACCTGTCCAGATATCCCAGGTGGAATAAATTGATTTTAGCCTGATTCAGCAAACAGCGCTCTTCTTGCAAGTGCCTGCTAGAGAGCCAGTGTGGTGTAGTGGTTAAGAGGGGTGGTTAGAAGTGAAGGACTCTAATCTGGAATACTGGGTTTGATGCCCCGCTCCTCCACATGAAGCCTGTTGGGTGACCTTGGGCTAGCCACAGTTCTCTTTGAGCTCTCTCAGCCTCACCTACCCCACATGGTGTCTGTTGTGGGGAGGGGAAGGGAAGCCGGTTTGATTTTCTAACACTTAGAGCAGTTCCTTAGTGGAACAGGCATCCTCGGGAGGTGGTGAGCTCGCCTTCCCTGGAGGTTTTTAAGCAGAGGCTAGATGGCCATCTGTCAGCAATGCTGATTCTATGACCTTAGGCAGATCATGAGGGAGGGCACCTTGGCCAACTTCTGGGCATGAAGTATGGGTCACTGGGGGTGTGGGGGGGAGGTAGTTTGGCATTTCCTGCATTGTGCAGGGGGTTGGACTAGATGACCCTGGCAGTCCCTTCCAACTCTATTCTATTATTGTTCCTTAAGTGGTGGAGAAAGTCAGCATATAAAAACCAACTCCTCTTCTCCTCTTTCCCCTTCTTCTAAACAGGCCCTCACCCAATCACCTATGACAAGCAAAGGGTCGCCTCCAGGCGATCAGGCAGGAATGTCAAACATTGTTGTCTGCCTCCCCAACCAGTTTCACCCAAAAATGTGCGGCCAAGTAAAACATTCATTTACAAATGTCTTGTGAAGGACAAGAAACCTCGCTGTTAAACATTACCACAGCCTGGCGAGTGGTCGAAAGTAGCTTCCCACTGCCTTTAGGAGAGGGGGAGCAGAGAAGGAGGGAGACGAATCAAACCTTGAATAAATACGCCAAGCTGACAAGCTTGAGAATTCGTGCCGGCTGCCCCGTTTCATTGGTCAGCGGGGTCAGAAGATCGCAGGTTCTCACGCTACGGAGGGAAGGGAGCCGGCGCTGTACCTCAGAAGGAGGGAAGGCTCCTGTACATGCGCGGTGTGCACAAAAGCCCCAAATTCAACTCTTATGTTGTTATGGATACAGGTCCTGATGCATACCTATCCTCTCCAGTATCAGAGGAGCATGCCTATTCTATTAGTGCTGTGGAATACAAGCAGGATAATGCTGCAGTCGTCTTGTTTGTCGGCTTCTTGGAGGCACCTGGTTGGCCACCGTGTGAACAGACTGCTGGACTTTATGGACCTTGGTCTGATCCAGCACGGTTTTCCTTATTTTCTTATGTTATGTTCTAAGGTTTGGTAGCAGGGCCAGGAAACATCTTTGCCCGATCTCTCACACACTCACTGCCTGACGGAGGCGACTATACTGGGCACAGTGGCCTAACTTTGCCTCGAACTGTAACACAAGTTCAACTGTCTGCTTTTAAGCTGAATCCCCTAACCCCACACCGCCAGCCAAACATATATACGGGATGAAAAGAAGAAGAAGAGTTAGTTTTAATACGCCGACTTTCTCTGCTTTTCAAGGAGAATCAAAGCAGCTTACAATCGCCTTCCCTTCCTCTGAGAGCCAGCGTGGTGTAGTGGTGAAGAGCAGTGGTTAGGAGTGGCGGACTCTAATCTGGAGAACCGGGTTTGATTTCCCACTCCTTCACATGAAGCCTGCTGGGTGACCTTGGGTTAGTCACAGTTCTCTTAGAGCTCTCTCAGCCCTACCTACCTCACAGGGTGTCTGTTGTGGGGAGGGGAAGGGAAAGGTGATTGTAAGCCAGTTTGATTCCTCCGTAAGTGGTAGAGAAAGTCGGCATATAAAAACCAACTCTTCTTCTTCTTCTCTTCCCACAACAGGCACCCTGTGAGGCAAGTGGGGCTGAGAGAGTTCTGAGGGAACTGTGACTAGCTCAAAGTCACCCAGCAGGCTTCGGGGGGAGGAGTGGGGAATCAAATCCGGTTCTTCAGATTAGAATCCACCGCTCTTAACCATTATACCACGATGGCGAGGTAACAGAAGCAGCGGCTTTGTTCGGGATGCCATTAAAACTCTGTCGACCACTCGCAAGGGTCTGATGGGCAATCTAAAAGCAAAACAACAGAAAAATGGGGATTTGCATTGAGGTGGGCCTGATCCTAAGCAAAGAGACATCTTTGCCCACGGGACTTCCCCCAAAACCCATGTACAAAGGCCAACGATATGGAAAGGGAAACTGGGGTGGGGTGTTTATGTTTTAAAATTTCGTTTAAAGGAAAAGGGAAGTCAAGAGCTGCCCTTTCCAACTTTGCTCCGTTGCATTGTGGAATTTTAAGAATTTAAAGCTCACCCAGGAGCAGCCTGAGAAAAGAAGGAGGGTTCGCAGAAGGAACCCATCTCACGCTGCAGCATAATCCTTTCGAGCCAGATAAATCAGACACACAGAAAACCTTTCCCACGGCCCTGCCGCTATCACCTTGCTGAGCAAACGGCTCTCCCAACTTCTTGTTTATTAACTGTTCTCACAACTTGTATCCGAAAGGAATTCGGGGGGGGGAGGGGGGGGAGAAGCATTGCATTTTCCCTTAAAAAACCCACAGCGAGAAAGGGGTTCAAACCGATGTGACCCGTTAACGTTTTTGCTTTCTTTTTTTAATGCAAGACTGGTCCCGCCAAAGCAGACAGAAGGTAAATCTTGTCCAGCGTCCTGTTTCCCACTGCAGCCAACCAGATGGTTTTGGGATAGCCCCTCAGAACCGCTACCCTGCCCACACACATAGAATCATAGGATCGGAAGAGGCTGTAAAGGTCATCTAGTCCAACCCCCTGTGCATTGCAGGATTGGCCTAGAGCATCTCTGACAAGTGTTTGTCTGCTTGAAGACTACCCCCAGTGAGGGGGAGCTCACCACCTCCTTAGGTAGCTGATTCCACTGCTGAACAACTGTTACTGCAAAAAAACTCTTCCTAATGTCCAGCCGGTACCTTTCTGCCCATAATTTATACCCATTATTGCGACTCCTATCCTCTGTTGACAACAGGAACAGCTCCCTGCCCTCCTCTAAGTGTCAGCCCTTCAAATACTTAAAGAGAGCAGTCATGTCCCCCACTCAACCTCCTCCAGACTGAACGTTCCCAAGTCCCTCAGCCTTTCTTCGTAGGGCTCGGACACCAGGCCCCTGATCATCCTCATCGCTCTCCTCTGCACCCGCTCGATTCTGCCCACGTCCTTTTTGAGCGGCTTACAACATTGTTATACGCTTTAAAATCAATACAGTTTATAAATTGGCTAAAACATCTGTTAAAAACGACAGCACTTCATTCATTTATAACAACCCAGCAGTATGGAGAAGCAGCGGAACAACTCTCATTCTGCAAAAATTTCGTTTGCTGTAAACTTTGTTCCAGATCATGCTCTAGATCAAAGCTTTTTAAACTGTGGGTCGCGACCCCATATGAGGTCGCATAACTGAATGTGGGGGGGGGGGTGTCACAAAAAATACCAAAGAATTGTTTTAAAATAAATTTCTTTATGATTTATTATCAGTAAATGTTTGATTTGTGTATCTGTTTTATATACCTATATACCAGGGGTTGCGTAAAAACTTTCTCGGGTGAAAACGGGTTGCGAGTGGAAAAAGTTTAAGGAGACCTGCTCTAGATCTTGTTCTGACTGACTGTATGTAAGTCGCATGTGTAAATGAATAATGACAATAGCGATAATAGAAACAATCGTGACCGTCAGAGCCGGACAATTTGCTGCCATGCTAGAGGGCTTCTGAGTACTGCAACGGGGGCATCTGACGGTGAAGGGACCCCAAGAGATGACGAAGGTGTCAACAAAGGAAGGAACATAAGAAAAGCCCTGCTGGATCAGACCAAGGACCATCAAGTCCAGCAGTCTGTTCACACTGTGGACAACCAGGGGCCTCTAGGAAGCCCACAAACAAAATGACTGCAGAACCATTATCCTGCCTGTGTTCCACAGCCCCTCATATAACAGGCCTGCTCCTCTGATCCTGGAGATAATAGGTATGCATCATGACTAGTATCTATTTTTACTAGCAGCCATGGATAACCTCCATGAACATGTCCACTCCCCTCTTAAAGCCTTCCAAGTTGGCCGTCACCACCACATCCTGGGGCAGGGAGTTCCACAATTCAACTATGCGCTGTGTGAAGAAATACTTCCTTTTATCTGTTTTGAATTTCTCACCCTCCCTGTGTTCTAGTATTATGAGAGGGAGAAAACCTCTCCCTGCTTCACTCTCTCCATACTGTGCTCCGAGGCCTAGCTAGACTTAGAGGCCTAGCTAAGCCCTACAGAGGTCAAGAAAACGTTCCCAACGACTTTGCTAAGGCAACATTCAAACAGCGGAGCAGAAATGCACGGCTCCTCTCCCTCTAAGTATGCAAGTTGGCCGTCTTTCCCTCGAAGCAGGCTGCAAGATTTCTTTTGGCTTCATTCTAGGGGGTATTTCCAAGTGTACTGCGTTCGAAACGTGGGGGGGCAATAGAGTATCATTCAGCGGCAAACTCACACTTACCCATCCAGCTGCTCGTCTCCGTTGATATACCGCAGGTTTTTCAAGAAGGACAGTGACACCAGCGCGTGCGAATGGCGGATCTTCACGTAACCCGTCACCGTTTCAATCAAGCCCATGAAATTCTCCAGCTCCGCGGCAATGTTGTCTGAAACGAGAACGGAAGCGGGTGGGGGAAACAGGCAACTTAGAGGCTGTCCTTTTCACGGAGCAAACAGAAAATACTGGTGGTTGCCTTCTCTATGGGGTGAAAAGCCTGTTCGCTCGGCAAACCAACCCACGAGACGTTTTTTGCTTTTGCACTTGAAAGCAAGAACGGCAGCATGATGAAAATAAATACTGCTAGAACTGCGCACCATAACGCAATTGCCTTCTTGGAACTCATTACTTATAGGAAGGCCTATACTTTAGCCAGATGTAAAGCCCTGCCATCGGCTGTTTTAGATGGAAAATACAAGAAGATTCCAAGATCTGAATGGCTATACCAGGAGTGGTGACGCTGAAACTATCCAGTGTGTATTGTTCACAGGGCTCGTATCATTGCTCCCCTGATCAGCGGATTCCCAGACAAGTCGGTTGAGTTCCTTTCCTTTTTTCCTTTTATCCCTTAGAAGCTCCTTGATCCATTGATCTTGAGCGGCATATATCTAGTGTTTGAGGGATATAAGGACTGAAACAAATCTTGCCGCTGACACGGTTGAGTTCCTGTCTAAGAAGCTTCTCCTGTCTAAGAAGCTTAGCTCCCCACTGCCAAATTTTGTACCATCGCAATTAAAATATGCAAAAATAGGGTGGAAAAAAAACCCTGTTACGTTCTTTTATACTTTTAGTAATTTTAAGATGGTAAACCTACTTTTGTGTTATGCACTAATATTTTATATTTTATTAATACCAGATTTTTATCATTTTTTGTAATTTGTAACAGTTTTACAGCCTTATCACATTAGAAAATTTGATGTACTAACGTCTGGCTGGTCAAATAGACTGTATCAATAACCTTGACTTGACAATTGCCTTCTCTTCAAATACACACTCTCTGCAAATGTTGCGCTCCAAATTCTGAGCTCTCAACAGGTGGTGTTTTACATATACACGTTGTATATCTAGGAATATTTATCTAGCGTATTTCCCCCCCCCCCTTTCTCCCAATACTATTAAGACCCTGGGGCAGGTAATGATAATACAACCAATACAAAAATCAATCATTTATTTGACTGTCTGAAACACATCGTTACCAGAGCCCACACCTATAATCTTCAAACTGCCCCATTCGCTTTCTTAAACGCTTCTCTTTGCAGCCTTGCCAGAAGACCCCCAAGTGAAGGGGCTTGACTTCTCCCCCTTCTGGGAGGCTGTTCCATGACAGTGATCAGGGCAACAGAAAAAGCCAGTCTTGAGAGAGAGGGGGGCTACTAGGAGACCGCTGTTGCAAGAATCAGGGATTCAGGAACCTGAAACAGCCGTTCTGGCTCCATGACAGATGTAAACTTTGCCATATTATGGTTAGCCGAAAAAGCCCACATGAAGCTGCCCCATACTGAATCACAGCCTTGGTCCATCAAGGTCAGTATTGTCTACTCGATATAGTATTGTCTCCCTTCATAGACGTTGTGTTCATCAGGGAACAAGTTGCTGGTTGTCCTTGGCCCAAAGAGTGCCTGGCTGTCCTCGACCAGGGCCAGAGCTTTTTCGGCTGTGGCCCCGGATGGGTGGAACTCTCTAGCCCTGAGACCAGGGCCCTGCGAGACTTGATGCAATTTTGCAGGGCCTGTGAGACTGAGATGTTCTGCCAGGCCTACGGTTGAGGACAGCGATGGTTTCCATCTTGATTGGCCTCCCTCCCTTCCCTCTTATCCAGGTTTTTTAGTTTATTAACATTTAGCTGGAAACTGCCAATGTAATGAAATGCTTACGGGGTGCCACCAGAACTTTTAAATGTTGAGAATTTTAACTATAACCTTGATGTTTTGATTAAGGTTGTGCATACTGATATACCCGAACCGAAAATAAACCCAAAATTAGCCATTTCGGTAATTTTTGGGTTCTGGATTTTCCGAACACCAGAACCTGGGGAGCTGCCCGAAGCCGAATAGGAGATTCCCAAAAAAGCCGAATATTTATTTATTTATTGCACAAGGTTTTTTTTGCACAACCCTAGTTTTAATTGTTATAACTTGCCGTGAGCCGCCCCGAGCCCAGCATTGCTGAGGAGGGGCGGGGTAGAAATTGAAAAATAAAGAAATAAAAATAAAAGGAATACTCTGACTGGCAGCAGCTCTCTAAGGTCTCAGCTGAAGGTCTTTCACGTCATGTATGACGTGCTCCTTTTAACTGGAGATGCTGGGAATTGAACCAGCGGCCTTCTGCATGCAAAGCACAGGCTCTTCCACCGATACACAGCCCCTCCCCTCAAGTCAGATACTTGCTCAAGTCTTCCTATACTGGCTGGCATGTGTTCTGCTTCAGTCCTGACAAAAGTATCAGAAACTTCTTGCTGCATCGGAGATTTTCAGGAACCGTAGAAGCCCCTGAAAGCTCAGAAGCTGGGATCAAGTAATTCCAAGATCTGCTGTCTCTGAACATGGAGGTTCCACATTCTGGGTTGGAGCTACAATACCTATGATCTTGGGGTCGGTCTTTTAGAAGCCATCTGCTCTTACAACCACCACATACTATGGGCAGGGAATTCTGTAAGTCATGTCCCGACTTGTCCGCAACATGTCCAAAAGTCATGTCCTGAACCCCAGCTTTACAGGTAGGGTTGCCAACCACCAGGTAGTAGCTAGAAATCTGCATCTGAAAGAGATCATTCCCCTGGAAAAAATGGCCGCTTTGGCCATTGGACTCTATGGCACTGAAGTCCCTCCCCTCCCCAAACCCCGCCTTCCTCAGGCTCCGCCCTAAAAATCTCCAGGTATTTCCCAACCCGGATCTGGCGACCCTATTTACAGGAGATGCAAAATTCTACGATTCCCTCTAAAAGGGGTCCTCTTCCCATTATTATCAACTGTTTTTCATAAGCCCCTTAAAGTAAAATCCTTTGCAGAGTTGCTCCAGTCTAAACCTATGGAAATCAACGGACTCAAGACTGGTTAACTCGACACAGGATCGCACTTACTCACACTTATTTTAAAGGCTTGTGGAAGTTTTTTAATGAGACAACTATTCATAGAAACCGCTTTGGGGGTTGTACAATAAACAAGACAAAACCTAGGATCACTGGGGAGGATGCCTCCCCTAAATCAACCCATCCACTGAGCTGTGCGTGAATCCTTCCTTTAAAGAAATAGCCACTTAAGTTGGAAAAAGGCTCCAAACGTTGCTCAAAAGTGTAGCCGCATAGCCTACTCAAGAAAATTTTGATGAAACAGAGCAAATAATAAGAAAAAATCCTATTCAGAAAGCTGCTCTTTTCTTTGAAGAGATTTAAGTTTCCCAGCAACTTGCTATGACACCACATAAAGAGAAATAAATGTTACTCCTGGGATTGTCAGATGACTCAGACCGAAAGGAATGTCTCTTCTCCCACTTTCTCTCTCCCCCCACCCAAATGTATCACAGCTTTTAAACACCATCTTTTTATCTTGGACATTTTGTTCCAACTCAGGCAGAGGATGTGCCCGCTTAGCAGACACGATTTGAAAGTGTGAAACAACCAATTTGTTCAACTCTGATCAGCTACAAAGGGAGGGGGGAGAGTGAAAGAGAAAGTGAAAAGGGGGGAGGGAAAGAGAAAAAGAGAGGGGCAGAGTGAAAGAGAAAGGGGGAGAGAAAGAGAAGAGAGGGAGAAGAGTGAAAGAGAAAAGAGGGAGGAGAGCAAAAGTGAAAGAGAAAAGAGGGTGGAGAAAGAGAGAGGGAGAGCAAAAGAAAGAGGGGAGAGAGAAAGAGAAAAGAGGGAGAAGAGCGAAAAAGAAAAGAGGGAGGAGAGCAAAAGAGAAAAAGAGGGAGGAGATCAAAAAAGAAAGAGAAAAGAGGGGGAGAGAAAGAGAAAAGAGGGAGGAGAGCAAAAGAGAAAAGAGGGATGAGAGCAAAAAAGAAAGAGAAAAGAGGGAGGAGAAAAGAGCAAAAGTGGGATGAGAGCAAAAAAGAAAGAAAAAAGAGGAAGGAGAGCAAAAAAGTGAAAGAAAGAAAAAAGAGGGATGCAAGCAAAAAAGAAAGAGAAAAGAGGGGGAGAGAAAGAGAAAAGAGGGAGAAGAGTGAAAAAGATAAGAGGGGGAACAAAAAGAGGGGGAACAGAAAAAGAAAAGAGGGAGGAGAGCAAAAGAGAAAGAGAAAAGAGGGGGGAGAGAAAGAGAAAGCTGCAACTCCTCAGTGTCTCTGCCAGGCATAATACACACACCAGACATAGTGCATCAAGACCTGGGCTCTTCTGCAGAGGTGAAGAATGCCTTTCAAACCAAGGAAACAAAACAAAACAAAAAAACCCAAAGAAAAGAGCAACACTTATAAAATTGAGTGTCGGTTGAGATCTTCCCCAAACATTAACCCAAACAAACAGTTTACAAAACATTGGTGAGACTCTCACCAGACAAGGCTGACGCGGCACCAAAGTGAGCAGGGCTGGGAGAGTCTGGCGCCAGCGTTTAAGGAGGGCATCGTGTACACGGCAGGAAAATTTTCTGGCCGGGGGGCAAATTCCTTAATCCACAGACGTGCCACCCAACGTCTAGGTGATAAGAGGTGCCAACTTAAAAACGCAGGCTTACCAAAAAACCAAAAAGCCCCAAAGCAGCAGCAGCAGCAAAGAACTCCTCTCCCCCCTTACAAGATTTGCGTTTCAAGTCTTTTATCTCCGCATCCACCTGCAAGGTTATGCCAGGAATTCATTTTCTTCATCCAGGAAAAGTCTGTAATTGCCGCTCGGAGGAAAGGAAACGTTCTCTACTGTGCTCCAGAGAAAAGCTCTCCACAGCTAGGAGAATGCTGTCTATTCAGCCGAATACGCCCGTCAATTAATCCAAAATTCAGTCATCAAATTATGCAAAGCACACCTATTTGGCTGTGGCTGAGCTGTAGAGCATCTGCTTGGCATGCAGAAGGTCCCAGGTTCAGTCCCTGGCATCTCCAGTTAAAGGGACCAGGCAGGTAGGTGATGTGAAAGACCTCAGCCTGAGACCCTGGAGAGCCGCTGCCTGTTTGAGTAGACAATACTGACATTGATGGACAAATGGACCAATTGTACCTATGGCAGCTTCATGGAGAGGGGTTGTGGCTCAGTGTAGAGCATCTCCTTTGCATGCAGAAGGTCCCAGGCTCAATCCCAGGCATCTCCAGTTAAAGGGACCAGGCAAGTAGGGGATGTGAAAGACCCCTGCCTGAGACCCTGGAGAGCAGCAGCTGGTCTGAGTAGATAAAATGACTTTGATGGACCCAGGGTCTGATTCAGTATAAGGCAGCTTCATGTGTTCATGCTTCAGCACCTGGGACCTTCTGCATGCCAAGCAGAGGCTCTACCTCTGAGCCATGGCCCCTCCCCAAACCAACTCTGAACGTCTCTTGCCTTGAAAACCCCAAAAGGGTTCGCCATGACTTAATGGCACTTTACACACACACACACACACACACACACACACGTGCCCTAAGACGCTTGTGTTTACAAGGCCACATAATCACAACTAATAAAACACACCTGCTCCACAGACCCACCCAGTTCTTTATACACCACCCCCCTCTTGGGGACCGGATGTCTACTTACTCCCTCGGCGGATGTTGATCAGTAGGTTCCCGTTGATCACGGTGCATCCTTGTAGCATCTGTGCCGCCGTGACGGAGTCGATGGTCAGCGTCTTGTCACCCGAACACTCCTTGGGGCACGGTCCTTCACACGGGCTACAGAACATGCTGGGGAGAGAGGAAAGGGATACCAAAAGGTCAGCCAGAATTCACCGCTCTGAGGGGAAACACCAAACTTCTGCTTCCAGCCTAAACACAGAACCAGAATGGAGGCAAAATCTTAGCCTACGTGAGGGTGGGGGGAGAGAGCAATGTTGTGGGTAAGAGGGGTGGTTTGAAGCGGTGTACTCTGATCTGGAGAACCAGGTCTGATTCCCCACTCCTCCACATGAGCGGCGAAGGCTAATCTGGTGAACTGGATTTGTTCCCCCACTCTTACACATGAAGCCAGCTGGGTGTCCTTGGGCTAGTCACAGTTCTCTTTGAGCTCTCTCAGTCCCACCTACCTCACAAGGTGTCTGTTGTGGGGAGGGGAAGGTGATTGTAAGTCGGTCTGATTCTTCCTTAAGTGGTAGAGAAAGTCGGCATATAAAAAAAAAATATCTTCTTCTTCCCTGGCCCTGAATGCTCTGTGGAGCCTTGTTAGACAAGGAGAAAACATCCACAATGGAGTAAACAAAAAAGGAGATACCAGATTCCAGCATAACTTTCCCATGTCGTCTTGTTTGTGGGTTTCCTGGAGGCACCTGGTTGGCCGTTGTGTGAACAGACTGCTGGACTTGATGGGCCTTGGTCTGATCCAGCATGGATTTTTTTATGTTCTTATGAAGCAGAAGCCACATAGCTGGTGCATGTGCTTTAGGCAGAGAGAAGGAGGCAGGCCCTTCATTTCATTCATTCATTCATTCATTCATTCATTCATTCATTCATTTTATTCAATTTATATCCCGCCCTTTCCCAACCGAGTCAGGATCAAGGCAGCTTCCAACAGTTAGTATGTATAATACAATATAATATAATTAAAACATAAGTTAAAATAATTACAAAAATGCTAAATTATGCTTCAGAGGACTATCCAACAGGGGAAGCTGCTGATCAGCATAGAAAGTTCTCACTCATTCAGAATGAAAGAAACTCTTCACCCTGCTGGTCAGGCAATCGATCCAGAATTATGTATCTGTACCCATACACATTTAAGAGATTCCATATCGATCTGCTTGAAAAGAGGATATTCGAGATGGCAAAATCGAGGATTGGCCATTCGCTGAAACAGAACCTAGCATCTTCCTTGCAAAACTGATGCAACTTTACAATGTTACTATTATGGGCTATATTCGCTATCTGCCACAGAGGTCAGTGGTAGCCTTCCCCTTTCGTCATGGACAGCCGATTTCTGCATCCTTGTCCTGAATTTCTATTTCTCCTCCCCCTGCACACACCTTCTCGCCTGCCTGTCTCCCCCACCCCCCCAGGAGGAAATTCAGATTGCCAACTCCTCAGGGCTCAGACCTGTCGGTTTTGCTTACACCGGCGACTATGTGACCGGCTCACACGGTAATTTCGCAAGCCAGCTGCCCGCACAGGGTTTTTGCATGAACCAACATGCTTCTAGTTCATATAAATATATACAGATGGCCATCTAACCTCTTCTTAAAAACCTCCAGGGAAAGCGAGCTTGCCACCTCCCAAGGAAGCCTGTTCCACTGAGGAACTGCTCTAACTGTTACAAAATTCTTCCTTTCTGTCTAGACATTAGGAGGAATTTTCTAACAGTTAGAGCGGTTCCTCAGAGGAGCAGGCTTCCTCGGGAGGTGGTAAGCTCTCCTTACCTGGAAGTTTTTGAGAAGAGGTTAGATGGCCATCTGTCAGCAATGCTGAGTCTATGGCCTTAAGCAGATGATGAGAGGGAGGGCATCTTGGCCATCTTCTGGCCATGGATTAGGGGTCACTGGGGGTGGGGGGGGAGGTAGTTGTGAATTTCCTGAATTGTGCAGGGGATTGGACTAGATGACCCTGGTGGTCCCTTCCAACTCTATGATTCCAACATGAAGCACTGATGATACATGCCAAGAGACGGGTGTGTGTGTGTGTGTGTGTGTGCAGAACCAAGGATTTTGAGTCCCGTTGCTGGCAACTATCAGGATTCATCCAGAAAGACAGGAAGGGAAAGTGGAGTCACTCAAGTTGTCGCTTCCTGGCTGGTCTTTTCCTGCTCACTCACACCAACGAGATAAGATAAGCCCGCTATGCTTTTTATGATTGTTTTGAACAGCTTGAAAACACAAACGTCCAGATAACAGGGAGGGGAAAACACAGTCCGGGTAAATATTTGGCTGCTAGATAGGGGCAGAGATCACAACTTTGCACCTGCATGCAAAGGAGACGCTCTTCAGGGGAAAGAGAGGATTTGTTTAGATGACTTCGCAAGCCAGGTGTCGCAACGGGAATGCGCGGCACTGTGCCTCCCCCCACAAAAAACCCGCAACATTCCAGGGCCTGGAAAAATAACCTCACCAGAGTTGAGCATCTGATGAAGTAGCAGCAAGAATCTGTTGTTTTTGCAGCTGCCTGCTAAAACTTTGCAATTTCTCAATGTTCTCGGTTGTCCGATGGAGCCCTTTCTTGATCTCACCGAGAAAGGCAGATTATAAATCCAGTAAGTAAATCGATCTGACCTCTCATGCGATCTCAGAAGCTAAGCAGGGTCGGCCCCAGTTAGCCCTTGGACAGGAGACCACCAAGGAAGGCCAGGGTTGCTACACAGAGGTAGGCAACAGCAAGCCTGTTCATCTCTTGCCTTGAAAACCCTATGGGGTAGCCATAAATCGGCGGCGACTTGATGGATAAAACAAAGTAAATAATTAAATAAGCTAAGGCCACTGAGTGACACAACTTGGTTCTTGGACAGAGCAATTTAAGAGATTCCCGCAACAGAACGCTGGAAAGCACTCTGCAGAAAGAAGTATGTGGAGGAGTGGGGAATCAAACCTGGTTCTCCAGATTAGAGTCCGCCACTCATGTGGAGGACCAGGGAATCGAACTTGGTTCTCCAGATTAGAGTCCACCACTCTTAATGACACCACCATGCTGGCTATACCCTAAGCAGAGAATTATCTTAAGTATGATGTTTGAATTTCCCTCCTTTCATGTGTCTATCAGACCCGTGCTTCTTCAACTGAGCAAGCATTACCTTTGGGAGTCATTGAGCATGAACCCAGGAGGGCATTCCGGCACACACTCATTATCATGAATCACAAACTTCTCATCTTCAGGGGCAGCTGTAGACAGCTCCTTGCAAGTCTCCCGGGTGATGCAGCGCCAGCCCTCAAACTTGTAGGTGTTGGGCGGGCAGGTGGGGACGCAGGCCCCGTCGTGGTAGTAGTTGCGGCAAGCCACGCAGGCGGTGTTGTTGTTCGGAGCCGTGCAGCTGCCCAAGCATTCCGGGTGGCAACATTCGTTCTGGTCCGTGCACGCGTGTTTGCCGCAAGCATTGGGACATACTGCGAAGACAGCAAAAACAAGCGCAGGTAAATGGCACATTTTAATCAATAGCAGAAAGAAAAGGGGGGGGGAGGAGAAATCCCAGAAACACAAGAGAGTAACATGGGCCCATATCCAAGTTTACCCCTAAGACGCTAATTTCCAAACTAAAATGCCCATCCATCTACTTATTGTACTTAGAACGTTTCTGTCCTGCATTCCCACCCAACTAGGCCCCTCAAGGAAGCAAACAATTGAAAAAAAGAGAGATTAAAAATCAAACAAACACAGTACACATGCAAAAACAGCAATTAAAAATGAACGGGGTGTGTGTCAAATAAGGTCCATCTGTTCCACTCTATCACTATCTCCAGCCACCGGGTAAAGATGAGTGATGGAGAGGAACAAACGAATCCTCCTGGAGAGGAGTTCCACACGTTAAGCTTGTCCAGCATTCGGTTTCAATTGCCAGCCAGACATAGGTAAAGATAACTTAACCACCATTTGCATTATTCCCTTGAACAAATGGTTGGAATCACCAACCGGGGTAAGTCGGGATCACGAGGGTTTCTCCAGTCAGATGCCAGACTGCTTCGCCTGCAGCGAACAGTGCCTCATCTCCGTGTACGTAAATATTAGATATCTCCGAGGCTATTAAGAGATTTCTTCAGCAACTCCAGACAGTGCGTCTTGCAGGCAAGATGGATTGCAGCTCCCCACGAGTGCCAAAACTTAAGATTTAGTATGGTCACAAGATTTCCCTTTCACACAACGATACCAAAGCAAAGCTGCAGACGCAGAACAAGAAGAAGCCAGGCACTTGATAGGTAGAATGCTGTGCTGTGCCCTCATTCAAGCCATTGCTTTGCAAAATGGAGAATGCAGCACGGACCGATCAGCTCCAACAACGCCCAAATGCACAACTTTGAAGCCCAAACACCATGAACGGCACAATGGCATTCCCCACGTTTTCATAAACACAACCGAAGCGACAGCCATATGGGCATGAATGTTACCGTTCTGTCGTCATCCCCGCCACAAATACAAAATGGCAGCCTGAGCCAAACCCATCCTTCTACCTGGTCCATCAATCACCAGTTCCAGAGCTAAGATTGGAGCAGATGGAGTAACACCTGAATCAATTCCGCTTTGGAGCAGATGGAGCAAGGACCTTCTGTACCTTTGCAGAAACTTAGCTCTCGCCGAGGGGCTCAAACCCAGTTCACCAGATTAGAGACTGACGCTCATGTGAAGGAGTAGGGAAACCAACCCAGTTCACCGGCTGCACTGGCTCCAGCTGGAGTATCGGATCAGGTTCAAGGTGCTGGTTTTGACTTTTAAAGCCTTACACGGTTTGGGACCATCGTACCTGCGGGACCGCCTCTCCTGGTATGCCCCCCAGAGTGCCTTACCATCTGCGAATAGTAATTTACTGGTGGTCCCTGGCCCGAAGAATGTGCGGCTGTCCTCAACAAGGGCCAGGGCTTTTTTGGTGGAATAGTCTTCCTGGTGACATCCTGGTGACCTTAGGGGATTCCGCAGGGCCTGTAAAACGGAGCTATTCCGCCGGCCCTATAATTGAGGACAGCCGGAAGAAGAAGATCCATCTTTACTGGCCTCCCCATCCCGCCCCCTTTTGAAATCTGGGGGCTGATCAGCTAATATTTGTCGCTGTGGCACCTAGGGTAGTTACGGCCATCTGAGTAGGGTTTTAATGATTATGGTTTTAAGGATGTTTTAGATGTAGTCTGGATGTAAGCTGTTTTTAATTATTGCTATCTGCCCTGAGCCTGGCTCGCTGGGGATGAGAGCGGGTTATAAATTTGAATAAATAAATCAATTGAATAAATAAATAAATTAGAGACTGCAACTCATGTGGACGAGTGGGGAATCAAACCTGGTTCTTCAGATTACACTGCTCATGTGGAGGAGTGGGGAATCTCACCCAGTTCACCAGAATAGAGTCCGCTGCTCACGTGGAGGCGTGGGGAAACAAACCTGGTTCTTCAGATTAGAGTCCACCGCTCATGTGAAGGAGCAGGGAATCAAACCCGGTTCTCCAGATTCAAGTCCTCTGCTCTTAACCACTATGCCACGCTGGCTCTTGTTAGTATGGCAGAGGGACAGTTGGGTTAGACGCCGTCTCCCTGCTTTCTAGGTAGAGGGAATTTAACTGAGGACTTAATTCAATCGTGAGATAGTTCCTAGTGAGGTAACATCCGAGATACAGGTTTTACCCATGATAACTGCTATCTGGTTCCTTTCTTTTGAACCTACCGCTCACAATGAGAACGCAAAAAGCTTCAAAAGAGGAGAGCACCAATTCTACGAACACAGCGGGACGGGGGGGGCTCTATCCAAAAGGTGCTGGAAGACGTGAAAGTGCTATAGGGCATCGCTAATTTTCAGCTAAACGTCAAGCAAGCGCGGCGCTCGTCACCGTTTGCCTTGCTTTGGCTGACAGTCTTGACACGGTTCAAACGGTTCGTGCCGCTATCCCAAAAGACTGTCAGGACTTTCAACAAGGCTTAAGCGGAAACGATCAGGTGAATAAAACGGCTCGGTTGGGACAGAGGGGAAAAACATAGCGAGGAAGGGAAGATTTCTGGCAAAGCAGAAGATGCAACCTCAGCCAAGGTTGGCGGTGAACCAGTGGCACGTGGGCAGACGCAGGGTTGCCAAGTGTGGGATGTTTTTCGAAAAGATCCTTTCCTTTCCCTGGAAAATGATATTCAAGCCTTCCTCCGCCATTTAAAAAAATAGATCCCCGTCCATCTAAAATACTTCAGTGAAATTTCTGAAAACAAACTCCAAAGGAAAAACAGCCAAACAGCCAAGTAAACAGTTTTTCCGCAATACTTTATTATTTTAAAAAGCCGGACCGGAGGTATGGCACGGATAAATCGTTCACATTGAGTTTTGAAATTTCAGCCTGAGTTTTGCAAGCCACAGATTGGCGGGTGTTCCTTTAGCACAAAGGTTCCCAAACTGTGCTGCATGGAGCACTTGCTGCTCCGCGAAACATCTCCTAGTGCTCCATGAAGAGATGGAAAAGAAAAATACTACTGTCATTCTGATTAGTATATGGGTGCTGGGCGAAAATTAGTGCTCCGTGACTCAAAGAATTTGGGAACCTCTGCTTTAGCACAGCACGGTTGCTACGAACAGGCTCCCTTCAAATTTAAAATCGAAAACTGATGCCCAAAGTTAAATTTTGTTCTCCTTTTCCTGCAGGAGAAGATTGCAGAGGGGTGGAACGGGAATGGGCTGCACCCCCTCCTGTTGCTTCAAGGACAGGCCGCTCACATTCGGACTATGACAAAAACCAGCGTTCTTCCCCGGGAATTGAACACAGGCCACCGGCATGACCAAATTTGATGCTGGGCCTCTGTTTGGCTTAATTCTCCCAGCAAGCTTCCTTGCCACAAAACCACATCAAGATCAAGGAAATGCTGCCTCGGAGGTGTGTTTGAGAAACAGCCGGCTGTGTTTCACTTCACTGGGATGACCAGAGAACCAGACAACGGAGCCCGTTTCACAGTCATACGGCTATTTTTTTTATTTTTAAAGGAAGCATGAGATGAGGTTCTAATGTTTACATTCCAGTTCTCCCCACCCCACCATCCACACCATCGGAATAACACTATTTACATGCAAACAGTCTGAATGGATCGCCGGAAATGATGATGAAGAAGAAGAGTTGGTTTTTATATGCCAGCTTACCGTACCACTTAAGGAAGAATCAAACCAGCTTACAGCCTCCTTCCCTTCCTGCCCCCACAACAGACACCCTGTGAGGTAGGTGGGGCAGAGAGAGCTGTGACTAGCCCAGGGTCACCCCAGCTGGCTTCGTGTGGAGGAGTGGGGAAACCAACCCGGTTCACCAGATTAGCCTCCGCTTTTCATGTGGAGGAGTGGGGAATCAAACCCGGCTCTTCAGATCAGAGTCCACCACTCCAAACCACAGCTCTTAACCACTACACCATGCTGACCATTTCTAGATTCAGTCTTGTGAGGAAGGGACGTTCTGACTGCCCACCTCATGGTTCACCATGCTGGATCAGACCAGTGGACCATCACATCCAGCATCCTGCTTCTCATAGCAGCCAAGCATTGCTCTGGAACGCCAACAAGACAAGGCCTTTCCTTGATGCTGCCTCCTAGTGCTGGCTTTGAGATGTTGGTTGCCTTGTCTTTGGAGGTACCCCTTCAGTGGCTGGTAGTCCAGCAGGGTCACCAGCTCAAGGTTGAAAGATACCTGTAAATTTTGGGGGCGGAGCCTGAGGAGGGCAGGGTTTGGAGAGGGGAGGGACTTCAATGCCATAGAGGCCAATGGCCAAAGCGGCCATGTTCTCCAGGGGAACTGATCTCTGTCACCTGGAGATAGGTTCTAATAGCGGAAGATCTCCAGCCACCACCTGGAGGTTTTAGTCAAATGAAGACTACAAGTGCTAAACAGGAGTTCTGAATTCAAAACCAGAGCACAAGCAAAAATAAGCCCTAAATAAGGCTACTCGAATACAATATTGCTGTTTAGAAAAATATATTACGAGGTAAAACCTCACAAGCACAACCGCAGTTGAAAAAAACAAGAAATTGACAAATTGCTCTAATGTAGACACAATGCAATAGCGCGCTAGGCGTTACAATGATGTAAACATAGGCGTAAAAAGCTCAATTCATATCAAGTCCATACATATGAAGTGCAACAATCAAGCAACGGAATCAAGACCCTGTGCAATGGGCTTCCGGTATAATTCCCATTTCATGTAGAATTTTCTCAAGCTTCTAGTTCTTCCGTATGCCAAAGGTTCATTCATAGGATAAAGGAGTGTACCTTCCTAGTATGCATGGACGGCTGGATAAGACGTCTGAGAATAAACAGTTCAATGCGCCATTTTTAGAGCTACTGGGTAAAGTGTTGCCTTTTGTGTGTCCTGAACCTATTTTCCCATCAGCTTCATTGAGTGCCCCCAAGTTCTAGTATTATGGGAAAAGGGGGAATAACCTCCTTCTGTCTGCTTTCTCCACACCATGCGTAATTTTATAGACCACTGTCACGTTCCTCCTTAAGCCATCGCCTCTCATGCACCGACTCTGAGGGCGCTTTCACACATGCCGAATAATGCACTTTCAATCCACTTCCAATGCACTTTAACGAACGTCTGCAAGTGAATTTTGCCCTTCCACGCAGTAAAATGCAGCTGCAAAGTGCATCGAAAGTGGCTTGAAAGTGCATTAGTTGGCATGTGTGAAAGCGCCCTAAGTCAATGGAGAGCCCGCAGGCATCTGAACTCTGGCTACCCCCCCAAGCCAATCTTAGACCCTCCCCCCGGCTGCGGACATTCGGTAACTCTTCACTCAGTGCATGGCTGACATCCATGGGATTGCTATTCCCCACCGTCAGAGCCCGCCACAAGAACCGTCTGAGCGGCAGCTACATGCCGCTTGTCATCTCTTCGTAACCTAAAACGCTTATCATACCTCACCTAGAAGAAAACAGAACGTAGTCAACACTCATCCATTTAGCATTTATTGAAAGGAGTGGAGGTAACGTAGAAACGATAATGCCTCGTCGTTTATTACTTTAACTTTGAATTAAAATCCTGACCCCCTCACCTTCAAGGATTTCTTGGGCGTGTGTGTGTTCTCGTGGAAAAGCGTCCCCGAAATTAACCTAAACACCTCCTTTAAAAAAAAAAGAGCTTCTAAAAAAGATTACGCCGAGTTATTTTAAAGGCAGAGCTGTTTGAATATTCCTTATAAGTTTATTCAACTCTCCCTGTCCTTCCATGACTAACTGAAGTGGAATTGAGAGAGTATTCTATATTTATCGCTCATCTGGTTGTTTGCGCCGAGGGCCCCATTTCCATCCTCCGTCACTGTACGCACAGCTATGCGAGGCATTTTGGACTCTCAAAGTTTGCTGATTTCCTAACAAGGCAGGCTTGTATCCCATCAGAACCGAAGGGCTGTTTTGTCCAAAGGGAAGCCACACTTCGCAGCTGAAGCTCTGCTAAAACTCACCCGCACACCCTTTTCCACGGTCTCTACCGATGACCCTGTGCAAATTGCATGCTACGTATAGAAGAAGAAGAGTTGGTTTTTATGTATGCTTTTTCTACCATTTGAGGAAAAATCAAACCAACTTACAATCACCTTCCCTTCCCCACAACAGACACCCTGTGAGGTAGGTGAGGCTGAGAGAGTTCGGAGAGAACCGTGACTAGCCCAAGGTCACCCAGCTGGCTTCATGTGCCGAAGTGGGGAAACCAACCCGGTTCACCAGATTAGCCTCCACCGCTTGCGTTGCCAACCTCCAGGTACTAGCTGGAGATCTCCTGCTAGTACAACTGATCTCCTGCCGACAGAGATCAGTTCACCTGGAGAAAATGGCAACTGGACTCTATGGCATTGAAGCCCCTCCCCAAACCCCGCCCTCCTCAGGCTGCGCCCCAAAAACCTCCCGTCAGTGGCAAAGACAGACCTGGCTCATGTGGAGGAGTGGGGAATCAAACCTGGTTCTCCAGATCAGAGTCCACCGCTCCAAACCACTGCTCTTAACCACTTCACCACGCTGGCTCTCCTCTGTAAATTATTTAGCAATGTATGCAATGTATTTTTTCTCTCCCCCCACCCCTATTGTCCCTGTGCATTTATTGTGATTATAAGGGTTTGCGTTTGCAATCATTTCCCATACAACTAGCTGTTACAGCCGCTTAAATGATGAGAATTAATGCTAATCGTTCCCAGACATCCCTTCTCTGCTCCTGAGGAATAGTTTTAAGCCTGTCAAGAACGCTGCAGGAAATTCGGTTCTGGGCTCTGTGTAAAGAGGGCAGGACAGAATATGATGGGGTAAATCCTCCGGAACCGGAGCTCCGCATATACAAAAGCAAGAAGCAAACAGGGAGTTCCTGGAATTTCTAAAATTGCAAACCTGGGTACAAAACTGAGCAACCAACCGTGTCGTCTGATGATTCTTATCCGAGAGAAGACATTCAAGTCTAATTTTATTGGATCTCCCGGGGAACCTTTCCAGGAACAGCCCAATAGTTTCACTGCAGATTTTATTATATAGAGCACAATCAAATAACATGGGCTCAATCGATTCAATATCTCTTTGAGGCCTGAGTAGGGATTAAAAGCTGGGCCTCCCAGGCTCTAGGCCAACATGCTGACCCCCAATGTAGTCTCCGAAACGGCAAGACACATGAACACGTGAAGCTGCCTTCTACTGAATCAGACCCTTGGTCCATCAAAGTCAGTATTGTCTACTCAGACAGGCAGCGGCTCTCCAAGGTCTCAAGCAGGGGTCTTTCACATCACCTACTTGCCTAGTCTCTTTAACTGGAGATGCCGGGGATTGAACCTGGGACCTTCTGCATGCCAAGCAGATGCTCTACAAACTGAGCAACACCCCCTCCCCTCCTTGTGTGCCATCTGTCTGAAAGGGGCTCCTCAGCCATGTTATCTCACTTTACCATCTAGCCCAGGGGTGTCAAACGTAAGGCCCGTGGGACAGATCCAGCCCCTTTAGAGCTCTTATCCGACCCGTGAGCCAGCCAAAAAAAACCCCCTCCACTCTCGATCTGGGCTGGCGAGGCATGGCCTGGCCCAACCAAGTGACATTTAAGTCATATCCGTCCCTCGTAACAATTGAGTTTGGCACCCCTGATCTAACCCTTTCCTTCTGCCAAATCACAGAAAGCCCCGCATACACAACACTGCGGCAGGCAACACAGCTCCGACGAACTCATGTGTGGGTTAAAATATATAAAAAAACTGGAACAAGTACCGGCAAGACGCACCACTTTCAGAACATGTTTTGCAAACAATTAGGAACCCCTGGAAAAAGAAAGAAGAGGCTGAAGTAATCATGGGATAATTAGAGTCCTATTTTGCCTGTAAATGCAGTTCCCATTATAAAGAGAGAGTTGAAAAACACCCCTCCCTTTCTTCCCCTGGATTAAGACAATTATTCCATATAGTGAAGAGATACTCTTGCATGAGCAGGTTGGGTGGAAACCAGAACTACAGTACAAACCTACCCCTGGTGCGTGCGGAGAAACACTGGGGGGGGGGGGTAGAAAGGAAAGTCTGCACGGGAGGCAGAGAAAGAAGGAACTTTTACTGGGGCATCAGTTCCTGTTTCCTCGCTGGATTAGACCACGGGAAGAGAGAGCACACACAATTGGGCATAATTTTAACGACTGAGCACTGAAAATATAGACAGCGATAACAGAACACATACCAAAGCGTTTGGAATTAATGCATTTTTAAAACAGCCCGGCTCACCTGGACCCATCTGAGGAAGCGAGCTGAGAGTCACGAAAGCTCCTATCAATAGACTTTACGGTGCCGCTCGACTTTTGTTTTGTTTTAATGTAACAGACTAACACCGCTACCCCTCCGCAATGGCCTGTAAAACAAAGCCTCAATAGCCCCTGTAAAACAAAGCCTCAATAGCCCCTGTAAAACAATGTCTCAATAGTCCCTGTAAAACAAAGCCTCAATAGCACAAAACAAACCCCTCCTTGAAAAATTCATTGCCTAAAATTAAAGCTTGTTTGTTTTAAAGAACATACAGCTCTCTTAATTTTACATATATAATTTAAGCAAGATTCAGGGAGCAACTTCTGTAAAGAAGTATATGGTCCATTCTCCTACGATCTCTCTGCTCGGCACATGGTAAATAATAGCAGAATTATTGTCCTAGAGAAATCCAACAACAGGTACGTTCCGGGGTGTATGCCTTTCAAAAGAATAACTGTTCAAAAATAATCAAGGTAAGCTAAATGCATCAAAACGATTATGCGCCAAACAACGGCACTGATCCTCACAAACAGCAATGGGGGCTTAATCCTTTGCACGGACAGTCTGTGGCAGTGATACAGGATGGGGACAGCCCGCACTCCATTTTTCCACCCCCAGAGCCCCACTTCCTAAAGTTAAATAGGTGTTCTACTCTCCACAGGTTCAGAAAAACCTCTAACCCCCGTTTCTATTCCTCGCCAAGTTGGAAGCTCACAGCATCTTCCTAGTCTCATTGTTGAGGGGTTGGCCATCTAGGGGGTGAGGGAAAAATCAGGAGAAGAAGCCAAATGGCATGTTTTGTGTGTTTTTATTTGCCTTTTCTGCAAAAATTTTGCAACAACCCTGTCTCAATCTCTCCTGGTGCACCCTTTTGCGTGATCTATCAACAAGCCGAAAGCTTATTAAGGGGGAAAGACAGAGCTCGGTATTAGAGGTCAGCCGCTAACATTTTTTAAACGGTGTTAGGAGTCCTTTTCGAGCCAAAATCCATTTTCTTTATCGGCATCATTAACTTTCCTCGTACAAGGTCCTCCAAGATTGTACAACCAAGCAGGTAACATTACGAAGCAATATTGGCGCTTGCGTATCTCAGCAAGAACGTGTAAGGGGGGTGGAGGGATACACATCCATCCATAGCCAAGTCCAATGACTAGCGCAAAAACCGTCTTGATATCTGAAGAGCCTTTTTTCCCCTTTTCTTTTTTGGTACTCCCGATAGATCAGGTTACAGCTTTTATTAAGAGAGAGAGAGAAGCCAACAGACTTCAACCTGCATTCAAACTGAAGAATCACAGCGCACAGATCGCTTTATGCAGCTCAAATGCAGAGAAAGAGGGTTCTTAATTTGGGGTGGGGTGGGGGCAGCAGCCCTCCAGTCCCAAATGGTCAGCGTAAACTCCCCTCTGATGATTAACCAAAGGAGGAAGACGAAGACGATGAGACCAAAGATTGCCATGTGCTTCATTCGTATTCCTTTACACTGACGCTCCGAAGGGCAGATCACATGACACACTTGTTTATGAGTCTGGAGCAAAAAAAAGAGAGAGAAAGAAATCACATGATTCCCTGCCGCCACCGCCTCCTCCCGCTACGCAGAGCTTTATAGCTCTGCCAACACAAACAGCCATGACCTGCCTACGAGGAGATGGGCAGGAAATCTAGGGGCGACGTTACCCTTGCAAAACATCCGTCCCTGTCCAAAGCAGCTCTCCGGGAGACCTGACCTCCGTCGTCTGGAGATCCGTCGTAATTCCAGATCTCTAGGCCCCCACCTGGAGGTCAGCAATCCTGCCAATGGGTCATGGGTGAGAGGGAAACTCTGCTGCAGTTCAAAGATGCCAGAAACATTAAGAGAAAACAAGGTCTCCCTGTATATTCCTGTCCCCAAACACATTGGTAGGATTCCATATGTTTGTCAATAAATCCCACATTAATAACTCTGAATCAGAGCTAGGCATTTTTAAAAAAGAGGGGGGAATATAACGAACACTGATGCCTCCACCCAAAGGTTACATAGGCAGCCAATTCCTAAGGGGGGCAGATCCGCAGCAGCTGGGAGCGGAGTGGCCGTGCCACCTCCACAGAGGCTTCCTGGCCGCCAAAAATAAAATAAAAGGAATTAAAAATATAAAAGAAGGAACATGGCCCCAAAAAAGGTGGTGTAGCCACGCCGCAGATCGAGGGGGCGATCCCAGGCCCAAAGGGGTTAAGAAGTTGCCGGATGACAGCTCCGCCCCCAGGAATGCCCCCTTCCACGCTGGCGCAGGCGCCCACTTCCAGGATTTCGCTGCCAGTGGAACAGCGCCAGCAGTGGAGTCCCACACAGTGGCCTGGCTTCCTGGCACCGGCGTCGTTTGGCCCCGCGCAGGCGTAGGTGCCACTTTATTCTATGATAAAGTGGCACCAAGCCAGCATGGGGTCACGTCGGCTCCTAAAGAGCTTCAGCCCCCCCCCCTTCAGGATTGCAGCCTTAAGGTGCACTTGGCACCGGAGCGATTCCAAAACAGTGCCCGTAGCGTTAGGCTGAAAAGCTAGAGGCATAAGCACTAGCTGTCGCATTTTCATGTGCATGCAACGGGCTTGTCGTATGGTCCTTTCAATGCACGGCCACCGCATGTACCGCTTAAAATAAGATTCCGAGAGGGATTATTCCAGGTGAGCGTACCGACAACAGGCCATCGAAAGAACCAGAGAAGCAGGCTCAAAAAGGTTGAAGCGGAGTTCAGTTAGTGAAGATATAAAGGTATGCATCACGCAAAACGTAAAGTGCACAATAACAGCTTTGATCAATGGACTAGAGAAAACGGGAGATTGTTTTTGGCTCCTTTCCTCAAAACTTCTGTTTTCTGCTGCCACGTTCACCTTTACTCATCAGAGAGCAGGCAGAAGAAAGAGAGTGCTTCCTTTCGACCAGGGGTGTCAAATTTATTTGTTATGAGGTCTGGATGTGATATAAATGTCACTTGGTCAGGCAGTGTGTACCATAAAATTTAATTTCAGGTACCGGAGATGCAAACTTTATAGAAGACACAAGCAAAGCCAATTAATGATATAATGTTTTTGTGTTTATTTAAGTGCCATCAACTTGCTTCCGGCTCATGTTTTTACTTTATTATTATTATTACTTAAAATACAAACATGCTTAACACAATAACACTCTTACACTATTTTCTTGTATTTAACAGTCTTTGACACCTCGGGACTGGGGGGGTGGCTGCCTCGGCTGCATCGCGGGCTAGGTAAGCGCTCCCAAGGGCCCCGATCCGGCCCCCGGGCCTTATGTTTGACACCCCTGCTTTAGACCAACACAGTATGTCGCATACCGAAAATGGGACCAAGCTACTAAGATCACCTTGTATTTGACTATGAAGGTATGCATTAAGCTATGCATTATTATTCATAAATATATGGAAAGATAAGCTATATGGAATACCGTATAAGAAATGTATTATTTTTATGGAAAAAGCAATAAAAAGTAATTTAAAAAAAAAAGCTACCAAGATCACCTACTGTCCTTTCAGTGAAGTCTGTCGACAGAAAGCCCCTTTGGAAACCCGGGGATATCCCCCGAGACCAAACCACATTCAACAACAACAAAACCACCACTTGCTGAATACGGGGCAGATTTGTTGTTCAATATATAAATGGCTTCTCGGCAGGTTCTGCTAGACGCCGCGATAGACTGGTTACTTTGGGCTATTTTGAGTGTACAGATTCTAAGCTGCGACCGGCAATGGGTAAAATGGCAGCTTCGGCAACATGAAACTCAATTTATGATGGGGGGGAGGATATGCAAACAATAACAGATCCGCATCTGAACAAATGAGAGAGGTTTTTGCATAGGATTATCGATGCCAGGGGGAATGCCCCATGATTCGGCCCTAAGCAGAACAAACAGTCCGATACTATTTGGTTCGTGGCATTGGTCCTCATTGGCTGATGCTTGGCTTGGAACAAGAGTTGCCAGGTCCCCCCCCCCCGGCCACCAGTGGGAAATGGGGGGGTAGGGTTGCCAGATCTAGGTTGGGAAACTCCTAGAGATTTGGGGATGGAGCCTGGGGAGGACAGGGACTTCAGTGGGTTACAATGCTACAGAGAGGGTTGCTTGCCAACCTTCAGGTACGAGCTGGAGACCTCCTGCTATTACAACGGATCTCCAGCCGACAGAGATCAGTTCGCCTGGAGAAAATGACCGCTTTGGCAATTGGACTCTATGGCATTGAAGTCCCTCCCCCTCTCCAAACCCTGCCCTCCTCAGGCTCGGTCCCCAAAACCTCCCGCAGGTGGTGAAAAGGGACCTGGCAACCCTGGGCTCCCATGGGGGAGAAAGGTGGGACATAAATGAAGTAAATAAATACATAAATAAAGCAAAAGTCTCCCACTGTCAAAACCGTTCCGAGAATGCTCCATCCACCTCTGGTACTTGAGAAAGAGTATGACAGATTTCGGTTAAATAGGTACATTGAGAAATGTCGTCCATTTCTCTTCCGGCTGACTTGCAAAGGAAGGCTGATTGTGATTAGGGAATCGAAACTTACGCCAAGCTATTTCAGATCCAACGCTCTTTCCTCGCTTTATACGCGCACACCCCCCTTAAAAAACCCCAGCCATTCAGAAGCAAACGCTTTTCCCATAAAGGAAATCCTTGCAGATATTTCTCTCCCCCTCCCCACCCCCGGCCTCCATCCACCCATTCAACACAAAGGTTATTTCCAAGCCAACGTTCGTTTCATATTCATAAAACTTCTCGATGGCGAGGAAGAGAAAACAGCCCCATAAACATCCTTGAACGGACTGGGACGCACAAAGCGGTCAACACGGGGGGAGGGAAAGCCGCCGCATTCTTCCCGTTTAAAATAAATGCTATTGTTGCATGTGGCTTATCAGAGTGTTTTCCTAATCCTCCGGATTTTCTTGCCGCGTTTATTGTCAACATTGTTCTTGAAAAGTCTAGACAGAACAGAAAGTTCCTTTGCCACGCAGAGCTCTGCCGTAACGTCTGCTCAAGGCTGAACTTTTGGGGAGGGGAATGAAAGAATGCACGGGGAGTTTGCAGTTCACGCGTTCCAGCGCTCTGCGGGTTGCGGAGGGGAAAGCGTCACAACGGCCCTGCACAGTAAGTCAGCATCACCCCCAATTTGCAGATGCGGGGAAGTCGAGAATAGTCGCTTCCCTTAAAATGACCGCACGCTCTCCATTACAAAAGTGACTACTGACTTAAACTGCTGAAACACAGCGATGTTTCCTCCCGCGCGGGAAGCACAAAGTCAGTGTGGGGAGTGCCCCTGCAATGACGACGATGAAGAAGATGATGAAGAGGAGGGAGGGGCCGTGGCTCAGTGGTAAAGCCTCTGCTTGGCATGCAGAAGGTCCCAGGTTCAATCCCCGGCATCTCCAGTTAAAGGGACTAGGCAAGTAGGTGATGTGAAACACTTCTCCCTGAGACCCTGGAGAGCCATGGAGAGGGGCTGCGGCTCAGTGGCAGAGCATCGGCTTGGCATGCAGAAGGTCCCATGTTCAATCCCCGGCACCTCTAGTTAAAGGGATTTCCTGGGGGCCCATCAGAAGTTGTGGTAGGCAAAAGCCGCACCTGGCCCCACCCACTTGCCAGGCACCAGGAAAGGTGGTGGTAGACGCCATGGCACCCACGAACACCACACTGGGGACCCGCAGCTTGTAACCTGAAAAACGTGTTGGTCTCTTAAGTAGGGTTTCCAGCCTCCAGGTACTAGCTGGAGATCTTCTGCTATTACAACTGATCTCCAGCCGATAGAGATCAGTTCCCCTGGAGAAAATGGCCGCTTTGCCCATTGGACTGTAGGGCATTGAAGTCCCTCCCTTCCCAAACCCTGCCCTCAGGCTCTACCCAAAAAACCTCCCGCCGGTGGCGAAGAGGGACCTGGCAACCCTACTCTTAAGATGCTTCAGAACTCAAATCTTGCTCTACTACTGCTAACCAACATGGCTCCCAAACTCAGAATGGGCTTCCTCAGAGTTATTCAAGACTTGGGGTGGGGGGGCTGTGGCTGAGCTGTAGAGCATCTGCTTGGCATGCAGAAGGTCCCAGGTTCAATCCCCGGCATCTCCAGTTAAAGGGACCAGGCAAGTAGGTGATGTGAAAGACCTCTGCTTGAAACCCTGGAGAGCCACTGCTGGTCTTAGACAATGCTGACTTTGATGGACCCAGGATCTGATTCAGTATAAGGCAGCTTCTTTTTGGGGAGGGGCCATGGCTCAGCGGTAGAGCATCTGCTTGGTATGCAGAAGGTCCCATGTTCAATCCCCGGCACCTCTAGTTAAAGGGACTAGGCAGGTAGGTGATGTGAAAGACCTCAGCCTGAGACCCTGGAGAGCTGCTGCCGGTCTGAGTAGACAATACTGACTTTGATGGACCAAGGGTCTGATTCAGTAGAAGGCAGCTTCATGTGTTCAAGAAGAGTTGGCTTTTATACCCCGCTTTTTCTCTACCTTTTAAGGAGTCTCAAAGCAGCTTACAATCCCCTTCCCTTCCCCTCCTCACAACAGACACCTTGTGAGGTCGGTGGGGCTGAGAGAGTTCGGAAAGAACTGTGACTGGCCCAAGGTCACCCAGCAGGCTTCATGTGGAGGAGTGGGGAATTGAGCCTGGTTCTCCAGATTAGAGTCCAGCCGCTCTTATCCATTACACCGTGCTGGCTCCAGACGACATCGTACCCAGTTTGCAACTTGTGAATCAGTGTGGGGTAGTGGTTAGAGAAGGGCCCCCAAACGTTTTTGAAACACTGACACAAAGTGGAATTCTGGCCCAACCTTGGGCTAGTCGCAGTTCTCTCCGAACTCTCTCAGCCCCACCTACCTCACAAGGTATCTATTGTGGGGAGAGGAGGGGAAGGTGATTATAAGCCAGTTTGAGACTCCTTAAAGGTAGAGAAAATAGGGGTATAAACAGGGATATAAAAACCAACTCTTCTTCTTAATCTGCACCTTGTTCCAGTGCGGGTCCTTCTTTGGGACCTCTCTCGACTACACCTTCACATTAGTGGTTCGAGTGTTAGTCTAGGATCTGGGAGTCCAAGGTTCGAGTCCCCCACTTTGCCATAGAAGCTCGCTAGGTGACCTTGAGCCACTCTCAGCCTGGCCAACCTAACAGGGTTGTTGTGAGGATAAAATGGAGGAGACAGGGATTTAGCAGTTTTGGGGCTTCGCTGGGGAGAAAGGCAGGTTTTAAATGATGCAAATAAAGAATATTAGCAAGGAGTGTTCAGAAATCCCAGAGGAAAAATGCCAGAGTTAAAAAAAAACCAGCACATAATGGGGCAATTATGGGGAGGGGGGGACACATATATACATGCACCGTGCGATAACCGGAGCAATTTCATTCCACGGCAGAAGCTCCGTTCCGCATGTTCCAGACAGCCTTGTCACAAATAATTTATGCCCACTACTCTTCTGTCATGCCGAACACAAGCTGGAAATAGGAAACCCAATTCGGGCCATAGGGAAAAAAATAAAATAAAATTGGGGTGTGTGTAAAAACACAGCAATCCAAAACCAGCATTAATTTGAACACGCTGCAGCCCCACGCTTCTACAACCAACCACACCTCCAAACGTCGTCGGTAACCGTAAAATGAAAAAAAACTGAATTTGGGGGGGGGGGGAGAGAAAAACAAAATGGTTGTTTGCACATCTTTTAGCAGCGGCTCCGTCAACCAGACTGCCCTTCCAGCCTATTCAAAAGAATCCCTCTCCTGATCTTATAGCTCACCCCCCACCCCATCCCATTAAAGCCAGCCTGTTGTAACTGCTCGGAGTACCACAAGGAGAGCGCTGCTTTTAGAAATAAGCAGCAGAAGGGGGGATAATGGTGGAAGGTGGGGTATGGAGGGTGAAGACAATGATGATTTGCAAGGCCGTGCCACGGCATCGCTTTGGATTTCTTTGCCAGAAGAGATGATGGGGAGAAAGGACTCGGCTGGCTTTCCAGCAAATGCTCCCTTTTAATCCCGGGGAATCCTTTTCGGTCCAAGCGCCACCATCCTGTTTACTGGGAGCGACCCTCTCTGCTCCCATCCCGGTTAGCAGCCACGGCTGCCTCCACGCTACCCACCGCTGGGTCGGACAGCGGAGGGGGGATGCCCACTCGGACCCTCCCCGGGGGTCTCCCGAGCCCCCACCCCCCAACACACACACCCCATAAAGGTGGAATTTCCAAAGGAACCAATTGGACGGCGAGAAGGGCGGTGCCAGATGATTGGCATGTTATTCGGAGTAGAAAGTAGTAAACAACCTCCCTCCCTCCCCGCCGGGCTGGAGGCGAGAGGTGAGCACAAAAGATGGTGTGCGCCTCCCCACCACCACCACCACCAGCCTCTCCCTCGCAGCAGAGTGAGTGGCGCACTGCAGGACAACAGGCAAAAGCCAAAGACATTTTTCGAGGGTGGAGCCGAAGCCGGGGAGAAACAAGGAGAGGGTGGCGACAACGCCTTTTCCGAGCAGCAAAGGTCTTTAAAGCGCAGGATGCCCGAGTCACACCCTTCCGCCTGCTCCACTTTAAATATTGTGCGCGTGCAAATATTTTATGTGTGCGCAAACATATGCAGGCAGTGAGACAGACAAGAGATTTCACATTTTCCTGCGCCCCAAAATGCTCTGGAGCCAATTTCGTCTCGACTGATGTTCCCCAGTCCTACCACTTTATCGAACGTAGCAGAAAAGAGCAAGAGTCCAGTAGCATCTTAAAGACTAACGAAATTTCTGGCAGGGTGGGAGCTTTCGTGAGTCACAGCTCACTTCTTCAGAAAAGAGCAAGAGCCCAGTAGCACCTTAAAGACTAACGAAATTTCTGGCAGGGTGTGAGCTTCCGTGAGTCACAGCTCACTTCTTCAGACACTCAGGAAAGCTTCAGATTCTCACAATTCCCCACTTCTCCACGAGCGGCGGACTCTAATCTGGAGAACCGGGTCCGATTTCCCCCTCCTCCACATGAAGCCTGCTGTGTGACCTTGGGCTAGTCCCAGTTCTCTCCAAACTCTCTCAGCCCCACCTATATCACAAGGTGTCTGTTGTGGGGAGGGGAAGGGAAGGCAATTATAAGCTGCTTTGAAACTCTTTAAAAGGCAGAGAAAAAGCAGGGTATAAAAACCAACTCGTCTTCTCCCTCTCCCTCTAACCGTTACTCCACATTTGCTTATAGCCACAGCTCCTTTCGTTGGACTCAATCTGACCTTTCGGAAGCTCATCGAAGGGACCACCAGGGTGATCTAGCCCAACCACCTGCACAATGCAGGAAATTCACCACTACCTTTGCCCCTGGCCCCAAAGCATCAACCCAGATATACCACTTAATGCGCTTGAACGGCTTTAGGAGAAAAGCCAGACACCTCTTTTCCCTCTCCTCTTTTTTGCCAGCAGGTACGACTGAGCCTCTGACCGGAGGTCTCGCCTCAACCATCTCACCTGTTCGCACCCTTGCCATGAACCAGTCCAAAAATAAAAATTTAAAAAAAAGTGGATCTTGTTAAAAATGACCTGCTGACCTGGGCCACACACAACATAGGACGTCCGAAGGGGTCTGACCACAGGAGCCAAGGGAAATAACAACGAAAGGGCACCGGCGTGCCCTTCAGATTGTGCCCACTTCCCCTATTCCAAGAAACTGCAACCAAACCCACATGCAGAAAGCAATCAAGGGACTACACATCCGGAACCCGGTTTATACCAGCTCATATTGGAGACCCAGGAGCGGAGAACAAAGGGTTCTAACATATCCTTCTCCTGCACTTAACATTAAACAAAAGGGGGGGGAAATCCACATTAAAGTTTGTTTGTATTCTGAAGGGACTGTGCTTATAGCATCTTTTCGTAGAGGACAAAACGTTCCGTATTCCTGAACGACACAGTTTATTGGAACGTTCAGACTGTGTTTTCCAACACCAGGGGTTTTTTAGGATGGCAATAAAAAAAAGTTAACAGGCTGTCTCACTCAGGAAATATGGGGTCTTTTATTGCCGTTATTTCTTTTTAAAACCAGAGAGTCCTGCCATTCTGTGCATTATCTGCACATCAAAAATGTTAAGGTACATAAGAACATAAGAAAAGCCCTGCTGGATCAGACCAAGGCCCATTACGTCCAGCAGTCTTTTCACACAGTGGCCAACCATGGGCCTCTAGGAAGCCCACAAGCAAGACGACTGCAGCAGCAGCATCCTGCCTGTGTTTCACAGCACCTCATATAATAGGCATGCTCCTCTGATCCTGGAGAGAATAGGTATGCATCATAACGAGTATTCATTTTGACTAGTAGCAATGGATAGCCCTCTCCTCCATGAACATGTCCACTCCCCTCTTAAAGCCTTCCAAGTTGGCAACCATCACTACCACATCCTGGGGCAGGGAGTTCCACCATTCAACTATGTCATTCTGTGCTATGCTTGGGTAATGTGAGAGAGGCTACATGGGACCCTTCAAAAAAGGTCACATCTTGTCCGTCCTCCCATCCGGGGCGCTTACACTCCCATTCATCTAACCGTGACACCATCTTCCCGCCAAGCATCTCCTAGCAACAGCAAACACACATTTCAAACTTGCATTATGGGTTCGCCAAGAATCAGGCTCCAAACAAGTGGGTCAAAGGAGCCTTACATGCAAAATATGTGTTGTGTTGCAAAACATGGGGGGGAGCGCAACCACCATCTGAATCCAATCTGAATCTTCCTTTCCCCCGCTAGGAACTAAGTGAGCATATAAATTGTTCAGAAATGCATGTGCACCAAACGAGTGCTCCTTGCTCCACAATCTGGAAGATATCCTCGACGCTCCCAGTTAACTAATCTTGGACGGGGAACGTTGGCCGTCGGATCGCTCGAAGTGCGAAACCACAACCCACCCGAGAGCTTTCTTGCTTGCCATTATACATCCCAAAATAAGGATCTGTGACAAACTGGAACAGCTTGGGAACTCTGTCCCGCACAGGAAAAAACCCAAATCGACACGGCGACGTAAAACCTGCCCAAGTCCAAATTTACTACTGCGATCAAGCTTGTTTGTTTAGCATCCCTGAACAGAACCAAAGAGTAGTTCTGCAGCTTTGGGGAGGGGCAGTTTTCCAAGCTTCTAAACATTCAAGTTTATGCTCCGAGGCCCCTGCATTTAACATAAGAACATAAATCCCCCGCCCTGCTTTAATTTTAATTGAACTCCTTCACCGGGATCTGCTTGTTCACACTCGAGAAATGTTTTCTTATTTACAAGAGAGGAAAGGAGCAATGATCTAATATCCACTTAACACACAATCATAAACTGATTTATTAATGTTTAACCAAGCACATCCACCTGTGGTAGAAAAAAGGGGGAGAAACTGAGTAAAATTCAAAGGTACGCTTCCATTTTTGGCTCTCTTTAGCAATTTTTTTTTTTGGCCGTCAAGTCACAGCTGACTTGACGGCAACCCCCTGCAGGGTTTTCAAAGCAAGAGGGGGTCTGCCATTGCCTGCCTCCGCGTCACAACCCTGGTATTCCTTGGAGATCTTCCATCCAAATACTTGCCAGGGTCGAGGCTGAGAGGGTGTCACTTTTCAAAAAATACCATTCCAATGGTAATTCACTTCCCGCAGATCCGTCACATAATGGGAGGGTACGAAGTGGGTATTCTGATTTTCAACAAATGTTTACAACTTGCCCGGCCTTTCCAATCATATGGAGAGAAACGCTGTTAACAATGATGGGCTATCCGATATCACATGACCTTCAAAAAGTTCTCTTATGCAATGTGGAAGACATTGTTGACGTTACCAATTTAGAACCGATATTGCAGCTAAAATTGGACTCTGACCGCACGGAGCAGCAGAAGAGACCATAGCGCCAATATAATTTACAATATTTCTCTCCAGTTGAACAGGACTCAAAACCGAGTTAGTTCCCGAGAAGTTATTTTACCCATAAACTATATGCATTTACTGGAACAACCAATCTCACTATAATGCCTAACCCATTTTTTCCCCATGATTTTTATTTTCCCACTTGTTAAAAACTATTTTAAAAAACTCAAACGGCAAAAAAGGAAACTTCTAGAAGTTTCCAAACAAGTCCAGGTATGGGGGGAGGAGCCCCCCAACCCCAACTCCTTCCCACAAATGTCATGGAGAGACATGATGGAAACCACCTTGCATACGGCTACCCAATATTGCTCAATCTTTATTGTAACCTCCCCATGATATTTTGCTTACGTATTCTTCTTCTTCTGAGATACCGAGTCAGTTTACGTCTGAAGAACAACAATTTGATTCTCTTTCTCAGTGCAAGAAAGGGCGAAAACGCATGGTCGCTTTAGCCTCCTTTAATCCCTGTTTCAGCCAGGATTCAGCCAGGATCGAACGCACATTCGGGGAAACGCATGCGTTCGATCCTCGCTGAATCTCAAGATCAGGGTTCTGTCTTGCAGAAACAAACAGGTACAGGTTGAGTATCCCTTATCCGGACTGCTTGGGACCAGAAGTGGTCTGTATTTCAGATCTTTCCGCATATTGGAATATCTTGGGATATTGGCATATACATAATGAGATACCTTGGGGATGGGACCCATATTCACTCCTGTTTTATATACGCTTTATACTCACAGCCTGAATGTAATTTCAAACAATATTTTTAAATAACTTTGTGAACTTTGAAACATCAGAAAGGAAAGGTGCAACTATCTCACCAGAATAGCTGTAATGGCTGTTAAACAAGAGAAACAACAAACTAACTAACTAACAGCAGGCTTTCAGTCTCCATCTATGATGCAGAGTACGCTGTATTTTACTTTTTTAGGCGAGAGGAAACACTGAAAGCAGGTAGCACAGTCCCGCCTGCATGCCGGCTCAAAGGGTCCCATTTTCGGATCAGTCTGGATATGGGCTGTCCGGATAAGGGATACTTTTACCTGTATAACATGAAGCTAAAAAAAAAACTACTTGAAGGGCTGCCATACAGAGGAGGTGCCGAATTGTTTTCTGTTGCTCCAAAAGATCGGACCAGAACCAACGGATTGAAATTAAATCAAAAGAGTTTCCGTCTATTAGGAAGAATTTTCTAACACTTAGAGTGGTTCCTCGGTGGAGCAGGCTTCCTCGGGAGGTGGTAAGCGCTCCTTCCCTGGAGGTTTTTAAGCAGAGGCTAGATGGCCATCTGTCAGCAATGCTGTTTCTATGACCTTGGGTAGATGATGAGAGGAAGGGCATCTTGGCCATCTTCTGGGCATGGAGTAGGGGTCACTGGGGCTGTGGGAGGGGAGGTAGTTGTGAATTTCCTGCATTGTGCAGAGGGTTGGACTAGATGACCCTGGTGGTCCCTTCCAACTCTATGATTCTATTCTATGAGGAAACCCATAGGATGTTTAAAGGCAGGGCCGGCATTTCCATGTAGTTTTTTCATGACGACGTGCTATTGTCCTTTCGAGAAGAAATGGCACCTCGCAGGTAAAGAAATACTGCTTTATGCAAAGTCCAGTGTGCACGCTATTGAGCTCCAGTTCCTTCCCAGCGACTGGAACCATGGCCCAACAATAGCTCAATTGTTGTCTAAGGACTTGGCACCCAAAAAACAATGATCTTCTCTTTCCCTTCCATCCACCCGAAGTAAAATTAAACTGTAAAAAAAAAATTCCATTTCTTTCAACTAGGGTGGAAACAGAATACCTTCAGAAAGCCCCTCCAGAAAACACACACCACAATCTCCTAGCAGAGCAATGCATTGCGGCACTTCCTATTGAAGCAAAGTCCCTCTAACGCAAACAACAGACAAGGAAAGATCCGCAAAGGCCTTCCTTCCTCGGATTTGCAGCCACGATGTCGCCCTACCCTTGCTGGCCCTGCTTTCAGTTTATGTTTAAAATAAGGTATTTTTGTTTTGCTTTTCACGAGTCAAACCAAACAGGAGCCAAGCTGCCAAGAGGTTGCAAAGATTCCCAGATTTAAGTAAGAGAAGGTAAGATCATTCCGGATTCCCTAGCAAGGCCGGTGGTAAATGTAGGCAAACAGGGAAAGTTGGTAGGGGTCACACATATGAACCTGCCTTATACTGAATCAGACCCTGGGTCCACTGAAGTCAGTATTGTCTGCTCAGACCAGCAGCGGCTTCCCAGGGTCTCAGGCAGAGGTCTTTCACATCACCTACTTGCCTGGTCCCTTTAACTGGAGATCCCAGGGATTGAACCTGGGACCTTCTGCATACCAAGCAGATGCTCTACTGCTGAGCCATGGCCCCTCCCCCAAAAGAAGCTGCCTTATACTGAATCAGACCCTGGTCCATCAAAATCAGCATTGTCTACTCAGACCAGCAGTGGCTCTCCAGGGTTTCAAGCAGAGGTCTTTCACATCACCTACTTGCCTGGTCCCTTTAACTGGAGATCCCAGGGATTGAACCTGGGACCTACTGCATGCCAAGCAGATGCTCTACCGCTGAGCCATGGCCCCTCCCCAAAAAGAAGTTGCCTTATACTGAATCAGACCCTGGTCCATCAAAATCAGCATTGTCTACTCAGACCAGCAGTGGCTCTCCAGGGTTTCAAGCAGAGGTCTTTCACATCACCTACTTGCCTGGTCCCTTTAACTGGAGATGCCAGGGATTGAACCTGGGACCTACTGCATGCCAAGCAGATGCTCTACAGCTCAGCCACGGCCCCTCTCCAAGTCTTGAATAACTCTGAGGAAGCCCATTCTGAGTTTGGGAGCCATGTTGGTTAGCAGTAGTAGAGCAAGATTTGAGTTCTGAAGCATCTTAAGAGTAGGGTTGCCAGGTCCCTCTTCGCCACCGGCGGGAGGTTTTTGGGGTAGAGCCTGAGGGCAGGGTTTGGGAAGGGAGGGACTTCAATGCCCTAGAGTCCAATGGCCAAAGTGGCCATTTTCTCCAGGGGAACTGATCTCTATCGGCTGGAGATCAGTTGTAATAGCAGAAGATCTCCAGCTAGTACCTGGAGGCTGGAAACCCTACTTAAGAGACCAACACGTTTTTCAGGTTACAAGCCGCGGGTCCCCAGTGTGGTGTTCTTGGGTGCCATGGTGTCTACCACCACCTTTCCTGGTGCCTGGCAAGTGGGTGGGGCCAGGTGGGGCTTTTGCCTACCACAACTTCTGATGGGCCCCCAGGAAATCTGTTTGGGTGTGCAGCTTTTTTTAAATGTTGCTTTGGCAGCAGCTGCCACAACGGTACAAGGATCTTTGTGGCCGCCACACTGTGCTAGAATCCCTGTCGGCTCAAAATGTTGGGGGCCACAGGTATAAGCTTTCAAGAGTTGGAGATGCCCAAGCTGATGAATTCTGTGAATAAAAGACCCATGGAAGAGTTCAAGAAAAACTGGAAATTGTATTATGATTATATGCCATGAACTGCACAATAAGTATTAAGAGTTTTTAACAGAGTAATTACTGGTGTTAAACATATCAAGAGTGGTTACTGAATAATACAGAATAGTCAGTAGGGTTGTAATAATATTAAAAGTAATTTTTGCAAGCAAATTGAATAAGATTGCTTAAAAGGTTTACTTAATATACATTATATAGCTCTTATTCTGAGAGCCATGACAGAAGATATAGAGGCTATTATAGATATGTTTGTTGAAAAAGCACATCGTATTTGCATTATTTACTATATATTACATATTTTACATAGCAACAGATAGAAAAATGGTCTGAACAGACAGAATAACGGTTGAGTTCCTTTTTCCTTAAATTCCTTCGTTTGCCAGTTTAGACTACAATCTTGAGATAGAAGGCATAAAAAAGATATAGATATACCCAGACAATTGTTACTTACATGTTAGAGTAGGTGTTTATTGCCTAGTCTTGTTAATGTATGTTTGTTTGTAATGTTTGTAGTGAGCAGTGTGTATTGATTGTATTGTGAATTGGTGTCTTGTATGTTATTTTGAAAATAAAAACTTAAATTAAAAAAGAGTTAGAGCTCCCTTAGTTGAAGGGAGATTTGACTTTTGAATGCTCCTACCCTGGAAATCTTGTTGGTCTTTAAGGTGCTGCCGGACTTGAATCTTACTCTCCTGGGGAAACCCACTATTGCTATTTCCATAAGGAGGAATTTAGGCAGGGGGAGACCTCACGTGGGCACCCAAGACCTGCAGCAGCTCGTAACTAATCTGAAAGGTAACGCCTGTTTCTTCACACGTGCTCAAAATCGTTTTCTTTAAGGTCGACGGGCCCAACGGCAACATGATTCCAGTCGATCTGTGCGGAAACACAACCATCTCAGGGCTAAGAACAAAAATGCATCCCAAACCAGATAACCGCAAATAAATAGATCCTTGGACATTTTTAGATGGCACGTTTCTCTCCATGCGGGTTCTGCTCCCTGGTCATCAAATGCCTCGGGAAGAACGAGTGGCGAAGAACATGCTTGAAGCAACCTTGGGGAGGTTGAAGGAGATAGCATCTGTTTTGCGCTGGAAGAGAGGGCACGACTGTAGCACACGGGCGGCTCGAGACGTAAGAGGAACAGCACTCCGGGTCTGAAGTATCCGCAGACAGGTTTAACATGTCTGCAATGCGCCTTGGGCAGTCTTTGACTCTTGCTGTTCTCAACGTCTCTCCCCATGGCAAGAGATCACATTATTCCGGGCTCTTGTCGTGATTCAGGAAAAGGGGCTTAAATCACGTCGAGAAAGCGATCCGGCGGGACCCCGGGCGTACGCATTTCGGCTTCATCGACTCTCAGGCAGAGCCGGCAGGAGAATCGACAGAGACCATCCCTGTTTCCCAGGTCCTAGTCCGACACCTTAACCACTACGCCACGCTGGCAGACAGTGCAGCTGTTTCAAAACGGGCAACGTAAGAGACAAAGGTGGTGTAAAAAGGGGATGCGTGCACGGCAGGACCCCAACAGCGGCTGGGCCCCACACAAACTGTGACCCGCTTATACGTATTGAACCTCTCACCCTCCAGCTTCAACAGATGACCCCGCGTTCTAGTATTATTTCTCCCTCTCTCATAATACTAGAATGCGGGGTCACTTGCTGAAGCTGGAGGGTGAGAGTCAAAACAGATAAAAGGAAGTATTTCTTCACGTGACACATAGTTGAATTGTGGAACTCCCTGCCCCAGGATGTAGTGATGGCTGCCAACCTGGAAGGCTGTTCATGGAGGAGAGGGCTGTTCATGGCTACTAGTAAAAATGGATTCTAGTCATGATGCGTACCTATACTCTCCAGAACCACTATATGGGGGGTATTCATGGCTATTAGTAAAGATAGATATTAGTCATGCTGCATACCTATTCTCTACAGTATCAGAGGAGCATGCCTATTATATTAGGTGCTGTGTCGTCTTGCTTGTGGAATTCCTCGAGGCACCTGGTTAGCCACTGTGTGAAAAGACTGCTGGACTTGATGGGCCGTGGTCTGGTGCAGCAGGGCTTTTCTTATGTTCTAGTCATGATGCATACCTATTCTCTCCAGTATCTGAGGAGCATGCCTATTATATTAGGCGCTGTGGAACGCAGGCAGGATGGTGCTGCTGCAGTCGTCTTGCTTGTGGGCTTCCTGGAGGAGCCTGCTTGGCCACTGTGTGAACAGACTGCTGGACTTGATGGGCCTTGGTCTGATCCAGCAGGGTCTTTCTTATGTTCTCATGTATATAGACAGCTCCCCATTTTCCCCATCCAGAGCTTGGACAATCTGAACACCAGTCCTCCGTAGTTTTAACTGGGCAGCATTAAAAAAAAGAAATTAAACATTTTTGTTTTGTTTTTAAGGCAGTCTCCGAGGCACCTCCAGCGTGGTCCGAGGTCATCCTGTACGTTTGCCAGGGCTAGTAACAGAAAGCATGGCCAAGACAGTCCTGTCAGTACTATAACCATTCACTGCGATCTTGCTTAATAAGGGCAAGTAAAGAACGCAAAGTAAACCCATTTAAAACTGGCACGCAGTCCACCCAGGAAACGATTTCTGAAAGCTCCGTTTCAAAACACAAAGGGTCTTCTCGTTAAACTCCATTACCGATGTTAGCACTTCCTCAAGCTGTTGATTCTAAAGTTTTTAAAGAATTGTTCAAGGTTGACAATGAGGAAATAGAAATGGCTGAAGACTTTCTATTCCTTGGCTCCATCGTCAACCAAAAGGGAGACTGCAGCCAAGAAATCAGAAGGCGATTGAGACTGGAAAGGGGCAGCCATGAAGCAGCTAGAAAAGATTCTGAAGTGTAAGGATGTGTCACGCTGGCCACCAAGACCAGGTTAATTCGTGCCATAGCATTCCCCATTACTATGTATGGGTGTGAAAGCTGGACATTGAAGAAAGCTGATAGGAAGAAAGTAGATTCCTTTGAAATGTGGTGTTGGAGGAGAGTGTTACGGATACCGTGGACGGCCAAAAAAACCAAATCAGTTGGCTATAGATCAAATCAGGCCTGAACTGACCTTAGAAGCTAAAATGACTAAACTGAGGCTATCGCACTTTGATCACATTATGAGAAGAGTCACTGGAAAAGACAGTCATGCTAGGAAAAGTTGAGGGCAGCAGGAAAAGAGGAAGACCCAACAAGAGATGGATGGACTCAATAAATATCCTTGGCTGTCAAGGATAGGACATTTTGGAGGACTTTGATTCATAGGGTCGCCATGAATCAGAAGCGACTTGACGGCACTTAAAACACACACACACGCTTTCTGGCTCTGTGTGGGTCAGTGCCGAAGACTCAGAAGACCGTTTTTAAAAACGAAAACCATTTTTCCGTGCTGTATTAAAAGATAAAACAGTCCCCTTTTTGCTGGCAGATAGGAACCCAAGAACAACACCAGCGGTAGCCAATCCTCCATATTTTCCTTAAAAAAATAAAGGCTCCCCTTTTACTGCTCAAGACCGTTAGGTCAAGGGAGCTTCAAAGAAGGAAAGGAAAGGAAAACCATTCGTGTTTGCAAAGAATGATGCCCACGGATGGGACTTCTAGGAAACCCGGTGCGACCAAGACACAGAATCCTGGATGGACCTTCGCAGATTGGAGCGATTATCTCCCTACAGAGGAGCGACGGCTTTTTTTCTTAACAGCAGGAGGGGGAAGTAACTAGGGGAAGTGAACTGGTACACCTCAGCGATGCCCAAGCATTCCCTTTCTTATTTCTTCCCTTACAAGCCACTGGCTACTAGTCCTCCCAGAAGTGAACACAGGACGTGGTTGGCAAAAGATGTTGAATATGAAGATGATGATAAAGAAGATGAAGATGATGATGAAGGTGATTGTAAACTGGTTTGATTCTTCCTTAAGTGATAAAGTTGGCATATAAAAAACCAACTTTTCATCTTCATCTTCTTCATCATCCTCTTCTTCATCTTCATCATCATCTTCTTCTTCTCAGGCAGAGGTCTTTCACAACACCTACTTGCCTAGTCCCTTGAATTGGAGATGCCAGGGATTGAACCTGGGACCTTCTGCATGCCAAGCAGATGCTCTACCACTGAGCTACAGCCCTTCCCTATGGGCTATGAGCAAGGAAATTAATACCGGTTCCCCTGATTGGCTGACCACGGCATCATCTGATTGTTTAACTAGCTGGTCTCCTGTTTGCGTCTGACCACCCCTCTCCCAAGACCCCTCAAGGGTAAACCTAAGTGGCACGGAGAAGAAAAGGCTGAAGTTGCTCATTGGCAAGGCAGGATTACGGGCAAGGGGCTTCCCTAATCCGCTGGGATCTGGCAGGTGGCTGGATAAACATCCAATGCTTCTCCGACAGCCATGCCAAGCCAAAGACGGCAAAGGGTTAACAGAGGGGGAAAATAAAAATGGAAACCATATGCCATTCAACAACGAAGATCTGGTTAACCCCCCACCCCCCCAAAAAAAACCTTTAAACATGCATCACATTTTTTCTTTATGGGAATACACGAAGGCTAAAAGTACACAGAAAAAGCCCAGAGGAGGCCCGCATTCTTTTAACCTATACATCATGCCCAATAACCAAGAATAGCTGGTGTTTTTGTCGGGAAAGGCTGAAAATAGGTTTAACATATGATCTTACAGTTTCTACTCCCCCCCCCCTTGAAGGCTTTCCCTTGTTGTTCTAATACTGCCAGATGATGGCCGTGCGCTCCTCTCAGTCACATGCGAAGCTACGCATGCTTATAAAAGTCCCCGCTCGCTTTTCGGAGTGTGTTTGTTTGCATCCATAGCAATTTCCTAGGGGAAGCGCCCAATAATAGCAGCTTCATCTCGTCCTCATACTTCCAGCTCCCCATCCCAAAATACCACAGCACTCTGCACTGAAATTTGCAATGTTCCTTGCAATGACCAAGGCTCAGGGGCCTCGGGGGGGGGGGGAGTTGGTGGTCTAGCTTTGCACAAAGAAAAGTTTCTGATGCCCAAAGAAACTGTGACTGGCCGGGGTACCCTACATCTTCCTATGTCAGGCATTAATTTGTTTTAAACATTCTTAGCCCGCCTTTTTCGCTCAGGTAGGGCCCTCAGGGCAGCAAACTGTTAAAAACACATTAAAAATCAACTTTAAAAAACAATACAGGCCTACCTCACTTTATCTGCGCTTCGCTTCACTGCGCTTCGCAAATGTTGCATTTTCCAGCAAGTCTATCAGCGCCAGTTTTCCAACAGCACGTGCTCACTTTTTGTCTCTGCGTCAAATTTTGGTAATTCTCACAATATTTCAAACTTTCCCATTATTATTGCATGCTTAGGGGCATGACGCGGAAGCAGGCAATGGCAAACCACCTCTGAACATCTCTTGCC
The DNA here is from genome assembly GCF_029931775.1 of Euleptes europaea. Lineage (NCBI taxonomy): Eukaryota > Metazoa > Chordata > Lepidosauria > Squamata > Sphaerodactylidae > Euleptes > Euleptes europaea. Next base: position 17,135,144 of record NC_079331.1, on the reverse strand, counting down.
TTGAAAATCCTACAGGGTTGCCATAAGTCAGCTGTGACTTGACAGCAACCCCCCCCCCCAAAAAAAAAAACAGCACACAGAGCATTGTTCCATTTTCTCTTTTCCGGCAATCCTCATGTCAACAAATCATTACCAGGCCACTCTGGAAGAAAAGCACTTGCCCTGGATTGTTGAAGAGGCTGCCCCAAGTCCAAAAGGGATGCTTCTCCTCCAGATGAAGTAGGTGTGAGGCGGTTTGACCAAGGACGTTGTGTAGTGGTTAAGAGCGGCAGACTCAAATCTGGAGAACTGGGTTGGTTTCCCCTTTCCTTCTCATGAAGCCTGCTGGGTGACCTCGGGCTAGTTGCAGTTCTCTCCAAACTCTCTCAGCCCCTTTCCCACAAGGTGTCTGTTGTGGGGAGGGGAAGGTGACTGTAAGCTGGATTTTTTGAGACTCCTTAAAAGTCGGTTTCAACTTGACGGCACGAACGTATTACATTACAGGTGTGCACAGACAGGCAGGCTAGTAACCCTTCTACACTTATTTGCAAGGGAGGAACAGACTGTAGGGGCAAGAATTGAGCTCTTTCATGTGTTACGGGGAAGGGCCATAGCTTAGTGGTAGAGAATCTGCTTGGCATGCAGAAGGTCCCAGGTTCAATCCACGGCATCTCCAAGGGACTAGGCAAGTAGGTTATGTGAAAGTCCTCAGCCTGAGACCCTGGAGAGCCGCTGCCGGTCTGAGTAGACAATACTGACTTTGATGGACCAAGGGTCTGATTCAGTATAAGGCAGCTTCATGTGTTCATGTGTTGAACGCAGATCGGGCTGGGAACCGCCAAACGAGAACCTGGAGACCTACGGCTGTTCCCTTGCCCAGGGTGACTTAGTAAATTAAAGATGACAGTTCTGTTGGAGAAAGTTTTCAGATGCATTTGCCAAAAAAACAGAAAATATCTTAAGAGGCTTATGTGACTGGGAACCAGACAACACTCGCACAGAGAAACTAAGATCAGAGAGGCCTGCACTGGAAAGAGGTTTCCAGCATCGGAACGAGTCGACCGTCTCCTCGGAAAAGGAGAGATCAGTTGTTACCGAGTTTTCTACCGTAAGCCTCTTTACATGAACCTGTTGGCAGCACACAGAGCACGCTTTCTGGAATTTACAGTTTAAGTCACACAGAGGAGGACTGAAACAAACAGCAACAACAAAAACCCTGAGCTTCTAAGTCCTTGAATGCTAATCCTTTTGCTTTTGGCAATTCCTATTCTTTGAAATCTGCCTATCGCTCAGTTTCCATCTTGCGCAAGATGCCCACCCCGGCCTGGCCAGGGAGGGGCGGGCTGTAAACCAATAAATAAATAAAAATAACAACAATAATTGAAAAATGTTTTAGGGAAGGCCAAGACTATGTATCACTTAGGATAGCAATTAAGGGCCAAACTACATGATAATGTGTCCCCATGTCCGACACATTATCGTTTAAGGTTGGAAGGTCCTTCTTTTTAAAAATGCCTTGGGGGGGAGGTCTGACCGTTTGCCACACAAAAACTAACAGCAGGATAACAAGGATATTCCTGTGCTCCAATCCCTTCTTTTATTTATTTACCTCATTTATACCCCACTTTTCTCCTCAGCGCAGACCCAAGGCGGCTTGCGGTGTTTTCCTCTCCTCCGTTTTATCTTCACAACCCCCCTGTGAAGTAGGTCTTGCCGAGGGTGTCTGACTGGCCCAGCATCACCCAGCAACCGTCCGTGGCAGAGGGGGGATTCAAACCCAGGCCCTCCCAGGTCATGACGCCACACTGGCGGGACTTGGCCCGCGAGGCCAAGCTCCACGGAGCGGCAGCTCTTGCGCAAAGGAACTGAGGCACGGAATCCGGAGCGCCTCGGCGCGAGCCCTGAGTCGACAAAAGCGTTTTTTAAAGTGGTTTTTAAAATATTATTATTAAGGATAAGAGGGAAAAGAGAGCTTCCGTGCCCGCTCCCACCTCCTAGAAAAACATAAAATATTTTGTTCCGTAAATAATTGCAATAGGATGCTGTCGCTTTTTCCAAACAAACAATAGCTAGATTGTGTAATGTTTTGCCATGGGCAAAGCGGGGGGGGGGGGAGAGAAAGGGAAGGGGGACCCACACAAAGGGCTGCTTTCAGAAACGTGGGGCCTCCCCCTCCAATCTCCTTCCAGAGTCCGTCCGTCCCTCCCTGGCCGTAACTTTCTGCATCTCCAGAGCGAGGAAGGAGACAATTCTGACAAGGTTTGCTAAGCACGTTTTTTTTGGGGGGGGGCATTTTTTTTTAATCCTTTTGTTCTTACACTGTTGACTTTTTTTAAAAAAAGATTTTACCAGGAGAGGGCCTTTTCCTTGGGGAAAAATGACGACGCGAAATTGCTTTTTGCCATTAATGCAGAATCATAGAGTAGGAAGGGACCACCAGGGTCATCTAGTCCAACCCCCTGCACAATGCAGGAAATTCACAATTACCCCCCACACACTCCGGTGACCCTATCTCCATGCCCAGAAGATGCCCAAGATGCCCTCCCTCTCATCACCTGCCTAAGGTCACAGCATCAGCATTGCTGACAGATGGCCAACTAGCCTCTGCTTCAAAACCTCCAGGGAAGGAGAGCTCACCACCTCCCGAGGAAGCCTGTTCCACCGAGGAACTGCTCTAACTGTTAGACAATTCTTCCTAATGTCTAGACGGAAACTCTTTCGATTTAATTTCAACCCAAAAATGTAGGCAGTACTGGAGCCTACTTGGTTGAACCCGGTGGGCGCTTTCAGAATTTGAGAACCGATAACGGGCAGCAACACAAAATGGTCACTGCGGGGGACGAGATCGATCACAAATCGGCTGGAAGGTTTTGGGGGGAACGGGACGGAGGACAAATTAAAATGCTTGAAGCTTCCGGAAAAACACTGGGAGGAGCCATTTTTATATGGGCACTACCGAAAGACATAAAAATAGGATTGCCAGCTCCAGGTTGGGAAATAACGGGGAGATTTTGGGGGTGGAGCCCGAGGAGCGCGGGGCTTGACAAGGGGAGGGACTTCAATGGGGTATACCGCCACAGGGTCCGCCTTCCCCAGTGGCCATTTTCTCCAGGGGAACGGATCTCTGCCGCCTGGAGATCAGTTGTAACAGCGGGAGATCTCCAGCCACCACCTGGCTATCGGCAACCCCAGACATAAAGGCAATGCCTCCTGAGGTCTTCTTAAAGCAACCTCCTGAGCCAATGAGGTGGATAAAAGCTAGGATAGCCCCTCTGCTCCTCGGGGCAGAAGGCGGTGGATACCAGAGCACCTCTGGACAATACTTTGGAGGTCACCACACTGCCTGAATGCAAATGACCTGCAAGGGAGTGCAGAGGGGGCAGTTTGCAGAGAAACTGGGGGGTGGGATCGGGCATCTTCCATCCATAACTGCAGCTCTGTTCACAAGTTACAGCGAACACCCGTACAATCCGCGTACACTGTCAATTGCACTTTGTATGCACGTTAATTCTCATGTTACGGCCAATGCATGAACATGCGATACGAGCCCTGTACTTATCCAAATACTGGTTTCACTCATAAAAGGGAATGCATATTGCATCTTTCTTTCATAACAGATGTATGCAAAGCCAGACAGGACTTGCATACATTTTATTAAATTTATCTCTCGCCCTCCCCAGGGCGGCGCACAACATACTTCAAAACATCGTCTCCATATTATTAAAACATTCTTGGATAAAATTAGCCCCATCAAATCAAACTACCAAATATCCGTCTAATTTTTGGCGCACTTATTGCGATATATATCGCTGACCCTGGTGGTCCCTTCCAACTCTATGATTCTATAAAAAACTGTAGCAGATATAATCAATCAGCACCCACCCACCCACCCAAACACACACACATACACACACACACACACACACAAACAACAGTAATAAATAAAATAAGAAGAGTTGGTTTTTACATGCCAACTTTCTCTACCACTTAAAGAAGAATCAAGCCGGCTTGCAATCACCTTCCCTTCCCCTCCCCACAACAGACACCCTGTGAGGTAGGTGGGGCTGAGAGCTCTAAGAGAGCTGGGACTTGCTCAAGGTCACTCAGCTGGCTTCGTGTGTAGGAGTGGGGAATCAAACCCGGTTCTCCAGATCAGAGCCCACAGCTCCAAGGGGTTGGGAGGCCAGCACTGATGGTGAAGTCCATAGCTGACCTCAACCATAGGCCTGGCGGAGCAGGTCTTGCAGGCTCTGCGGGATTCACCATAATACTCACTGTAACATGTGAACTTCCAGATTTTTTCATCAACGAATCAGCAGACGCAAAAACAGTGTTAAGGTGCAACTCGGCAAAGAGAGTCTTGTTATGACAACTCTCTCTCTTTCCCTTTTCCCCCAAAATCCAATTTCTAGACTTAAAAGCTTTAGATAAGCGATGCAAAGGGTCAGATTCTTATCCGCGGCTGCTATTTTGGTTGCTTTCTTCCCTGATGCCTTCGAAGCCTCCAAGACAAATATTGGCCTGAAACGTAGCGATTCTCTACGGTGCTTGAGTTGGGGGTGTCCAAAATTAGACTTCCCACACACTTGTTTGTATACATAAACACATTTATCCCCCCAAAAACTTTTCCAATAATTTCCCGTCCTTTGGGAGATGAGAATCCATGCTCAGTACAAGACAGAGGACAATCTTAGAAAAACTCAAACAATTCTAGACCAGCGCCCCAATAAAGCACAAACCAAAACAGAAAACCCATCAGTTGATTATTTCATGATTATTACAGTACATTTTTTTAGACATAATGCTATTGCACACTTAATAGACCAGGGCTTCTTAAACTTTTTCCACACGCGACCCCTTTTCACCTGAGAAAGTTTTACGCGACCCCTGGTTTATAGGTATATCAAATAGGTATACAAATCAAAGATTTACTAATAAAAAATCATAAAGACATTTATTTTAAAACAATTCTTTGGTATGCATTTAATTTTACCATTTACTGTTGCCAAATTTTTCGCGACCCCCATTCGGTTACGCGACCCCATAGTTTAAGAAGCTTTCTAATAGACTATAGTCTATTATAATACACTACAGTATAGTGTAAATGTAACTTTTATATGCACTGGGTAACCCAAAAATTTGCGCGACTCGCTTTATTGCGATATTCGCTTTCTTGAGGTGGTCTGGAACTAAACCCGCAATATCTCCGAGATATGCTTGTATGCGAAGTGTACATATATGCTGGGGATATGTGAGTTTGATGTAAGACGTGAATAGGACTTCACAAGCCTTTGCTCTGAGACCGACTGGATTTCTTCCACAAACAGGTTCGAATCCTCACTCCGCCACGGAAACTTGCCGAGTGACCGTGGGCCAGTCCCACACTCTCAGCCTAGCCTACCTCACAGGGTCGTTGTGAGGGTAAAACAGAGGAGAATGGCGTACGCCAATATGGGTCCCCATTGAAACGAGAGGCAGGATATAAATAAAGGAACCAAATTTATTGCATCCAACAGGGGTCAGGTTTTCCTCCCAAACCACCCCAGCCTATCACGGGGAAAGAGCAACGACGGTAATTTGATAAAAATGTCTTTTAAAAAATAACGAAGTGGGTAAAATTATGGAATTGTTGCTGCTGATTGTGGAAACTGGGTTTCCACATGAAGCTATATCACCAGTGGAACAGCAGAATGAGCTTTTTAAACACATGCAGAAGAGATCTGATTACATTTTCTAATCGTTGATGCTTTCTGGTATTGAACGGATTATTTCGCTTTTCTATGCATGGAAGGGGGTGATATGAAGTTTTAGTTACTGAGCAATTCCCGGCTAATTTATGCTATGCTAATTAGCAGTTACACATTGATCTGCTTTTAATGACGTTGTAAATCGCCTTTGGCAGATGTGCGATAGAAAGGCTATTAATTTTAAACAAACAAGCAGAAGCCGAGACATGGGGCAGAAAATTTTCCCAAATTGAATCTTTTTTTCAAAAATATTTCCAGTACCTTTGGCTTCTCCACCCCTTCAAATTAAACCATTTAAGCCTTTATTGTCTTGAAATTTTTGGATATGTTATTCCAATTGAAATCACTTCTACATAAAGGATTGAGAATTAGTTTGAATGTAACATTTAAAACACCCCTGAATTATTTTTCCCCTAATTTCAGTTCAAGTATCTACTACTATTGGACCACAAAATTAACATGAAAAGAATTTTAAAACTTTTGTATACTATTCATAAATCAAACTAAACACACTAAATCGGACAACATGCTATTCATCACAGCAAGAAACATTTCCAGAAAATTCGTCCAATCCAGATTTTTCCAAAACACCCATTATCAACCAACAGAAATGTCACAAATATGCCGGACCTCAACAATCCTTTGGCGGTCACTTGCAATTCGTCCAGAGGTACGTTTTGGGGGTGTTACCACTGCTAGATAAAGGTATACAGATGTTCTCCAAAGCGACAACATCAAGGGGGCGGGAAGGAATTATGGGGAAGTTATACATACAGGACTTTGAACCCCAGGTAGGAGCGAGGATGAATTGTCGTGAGGATTATCAAGGTCCCCTTCCCCTTTCACGGAGATAGATCACGATGGGTAGCCAAGTTCGTCTTTCCGTAGCAGTAGATAAGAGCCGGAGCCCAGTAGCACCTTAAAGGCTAACGAAATTTCTGGCAGGGTGTGAGCTTTTGTGAGTCACAGCTCACTTCTGAAGAAGTGAGCTGTGACTCAGGAAAGCTAACACCCTGCCAGAAATTTTGTTACTCTTTAAGGTGCTACTGGGCTCCGGCTCTTTTCCACTTCCCGTTTGTGGACAGAACACAAGAAAACATCAGGGGGGAAGGAGGAGGAGAAGGGAAAGGAGAAGGAGAAGAAGAGTTGGTCTTTATATGCCAACTTTTGTACCTTTTAAGGAGAATCAAACTAGCTTACAATCACCTCCCCTTCCTCTCCCCCCATGCCTCATGCTGGCGAAAGGGGCTGCGACTCCGTGCTAAAGCATCGGCTTAGCACGCAGAAGGTTCCAGGTTCAATCCCCCAGCATCTCCAGATAAAAGAATCAGGTCAGAGGTGACGTAAATGAGCTTCATGAGATACCATGGAGAGCCATTACCAGTCTTGAGTAGACTGTACTGACCTTGATCGACCAAGCGTCTGACTCAGGAGAAGGCAGATTCATGACCACCTCCCGAGGAAGCCTGTTCCACTGAAGAACCACTCTAACTGTTAGAACGTTCTTCCTAATGTTTAGATGGAAACTCTTTTGATCTAATTTCAACCTGTTGGTTCTGGTTTCAACCTGTTGGTTTCCCATCTCCTTCTATGGAGAGTTTTTCCATCTCAAGGAAGCTCACAACGAACATAGTTGTTAGACATCCCGTGCCCCCTGAAGGAAATAACATAGCAATGGTGTTCCGGGGCAAAGGAAGACCTTGACTCCCCAAAGCAAAGATCCTTTTTCACAGGCTGTTGTTTAAGGTCAGGCCAGTTCAAGGACTGGTCAGGGCGCCACAGCCCGAGCCCAACACAACAAGGGCGGCTATCAAGGGCTCATTGTGTTCCTGTTTATCGGCCTGGTGTTGTTCAACGGGCAGAGGCGATAAAAGCGAGACGGCAACCCGGGTCAGCTCGGACGGGGATTTTTCTGGCAAGCCAAAACAGCGACACAATGACGGAAAGGGGGTGGAGGAATCAGATAAACCCGCAGAGCTCAAAATATAAAAGCAGCGAGCCTTAAGAAAGGAGAACGGGGTTGGCTGAACTACGAGGGCACCAGGGGAAGATGGGTTATGCTTGACAGGTTGACACGGTGGCCCTTCCTAATAAAAGAAAGGGTAGTACGGCTTGGCATCTGGACCCATCTAAAATGCTTCAGGTATTTAATGCAATAGGAATCCTTACAACAAAGCTGGAAGAATATACATACTGAACTGCAGATTGGGTGGGTAGGTAGGTAGGTAGGGAAGAGTAGGGTAGGGTAGGGTAGGGTAGGGTAGGGTAGGGTAGGAAGGAAGGAAGGAAGGAAGGAAGGAAGGAAGGAAGGAAGGAAGGAAGGAAGGAAGGAAGGAAGGAAGGAAGGAAGGAAGGAAGGAAGGAAGGAAGGTTTTTATATGCTAACATTCTCTACAATTTAAGAATCCAACCGGATTACAATCGCCTTCCCTTCCCCTCCCCACAACAGACACCCTGTGAAGTAGGTGAGGCTGAGACAGCTCTAAGAGAACTGTGACTAGCCTAAGGTCACCCAACTGGCTTCATGTGGAGGAGTGGGGAAACAAATCCAGTTCACCAGATTAGCGTCTGCCACTCGTGTAGAGGAGTGGGGAATCAAACCCGGTTCTCCAGATCCGAGTCCACCGGACGATCTCTTTAAGGCCAGCATGGTATAATGTGTCAGAAGTCCAATATTCCTCCGACAGAACCATGAGCACAAAGGAGGAGGAGAAGAGTTGGTTTTTAGCCGACTTTTTCTACAACTTAAGGAAGAATCAAACCGGCTCACAATCACCTTCCCTTCCTCTCCCCACAATAGTCACCCTGTGAGGTAGGTGGGGCTGAGAGAGCTCGAAGAGAGCTGTGACTAGCCGAAGGCCACCCAGCTGGCTTTGTGTGTAAGAGTGGGGAAACCAACCCAGTTCGCCAGACAAGCCTCTGCCGCTTATGTGGAGGAGTCGGGAATCAAACCTAGTTCTCCAGATCAGAGTCCACCGCTTTTAACTACTGCACCACACTGGCTACAAAGGAAATTGTAATTTTGTCCATGCATGCATTAACACGCCAGGTGTCCAGGTCCTTATCTATAAAGGAGATGCAACATCTGCTTTTTAAAAAAAATGAAAACAGAGTTTATTGTTGGTAATTAGGTTTCTAGCCCTATGCAGTCGCCACTGTTAGAAAGCCCAAGCCAGCCGCTTTCGAGTGGGCCGCTCATCTCTTTGTTCCTTTGTTCCGACAGAGGCTCAATTATGCCCGCGAACAATGGCGGGCCTCTTCATCGCCGGGCTGAATAGGAAGCGAGGGTGCCGCGGTTGGGAAGCTTCGATTCCGTTCCGAACAGCCCAACGGGGGCTGGCGAGTGCCGCCGAAGCTGCGCAAAACAGCCAGGAAGAAGAGATCCGGGGTGGAGGGAGAGCTGCAACCACTGAACGCCATGACCAGTCCATGCCTTAGTAAGAAGGGAGAAGATCGGCCACGTTCGAGGCTGAACAGAAGAGCGTGATGTAGTGGTAAAGAATGGAGGTTAAGAGTGGCGGACTCGAATCTGGAGAACCGGGTTTGATTCCCCACTCCTCCACGTGAGCGGCAGACTCGAATCTGGAGAACCGGGTTTGATTCCCCGCTCCTCCACATGAAGCCAGCTGGGTGACCTTGGGCTAGCCACAGCTCCCTTGGAGCTCTCTCAGCCCCACCTACCTCACAGGGTGTCTGTTGTGGGGAGGGAAAGGCAATTGTAAACCGGTTTGAATCTTCCTTCAGCGGTAGAGAAAGTCAGAATATAAAACCCAACTCTTCTTCTTTCTCCTCCTCAACAAGGCGTCATGTTTTCCTTCTCTGCAGGCAAGGAACTAGCAAGAGATCACTTTAAAAGCTGTTCATTATTGAGATCCATGGCTGTATTTAAAAACGGTGTTGCTAAAACGTCTTATAAGATGAACAGTTCTTAAAAATGTAAAGGTAGTCCCCTGTGCAAACACCGGGTCATTACTCACCACTGGGGTGGCATCACATCCCGACGTTTACTAGGAAGACTATGGCTGTTACCGCACTAGGTATTCCCAGCGATGTATTAAGAGTTTGAAAATGTTATAAAAAATACTGTTCGCACTTTCTATGTATTCCCAGCGATGTATTAAGAGTTTGAAACTGTTATAAAAAATACTGTTCGCACTTTGTTTGGCCCCTTTAGCTGTGAAGACGTCTTCCAACCATTTTTCAGCCATGGCATCCAAAACCCCTTTTAAAGCGATGTTTTTTATAACATTTCCAAACTCTTGATACATCGCTGGGAATACCTAGTGCGGTAACAGCCTATGTTTACGGGGTGGTTTGCCATTGCCTTCCCCCAGTCATCTACACTTTACCCCCAGCAGCAAGCTGGGTACTCGTTTTACCGACTTCGGAAGGATGGAAGGCTGAGTCAACCTTGAGCCGGCTACCTGAAACCGACTTCCGTCGGGATCGAACTCAGGTAGTGAGCAGAGCTGACTGCACCTTACCACTCTGCGCCACTGGGCACACGGTTTATACTGGCAAGGTAGGTTTAATTCTCTTTAAACTCTCCCCCCCCCCCAAATCCAGCTGCTTCTTTTGAAAAGACACAGCTGAGAAATAAACACAGCACGGCCCAGTTCAATATGGAAAACCCGAGCTTCTAAATTCAGCGCTTATCAATGAACCAGACTTAACGGAGACATGGGTGGTGTTTTGTTTTTTTTATATAAATAAATCAACATGTTTGTTGGGGGAAATTTCCACTAGAAGTGGTGCCTGGCGGTCGACAAATTCCATATCTGGATTCGTGTTCCTCCTAATGGTTGATCTTGAAACATTGCACTGTGGACTTTCCCCGCCCCATAAATACAGCCGTGTCCTTTTCTTGTTGCACTATATCATTAAATAATTCCTAATGTCACATATTGGAAGGAGGGGAAACTGCCTAAGACTGTGTGGTGTAGTGGTTAGAGTGTTCGCCTAGGATCTGGGAGACTCAGGTTCGAATCCCACCTCCTGCCATGGAAGCCTAACCTACCTCATAGGGCTGTTGTGAGGATAAAACGATGTCAGCTGCTTTGGGGTCCCCACTGGGGAGAAAAGCTGGGTATAAGTTAGTGTAAATAAATAAATAAGGTGTGGAACCGTATGTTATAGTTTGCTACCACTGTGACGGAAGACGAAGAGTTGGTTTTTATATGCTGATTTTTGCTACCACTTAAGGGAGAATCAAACCCGCTTACAATCACCTTCCCTTCCCCTCCCCACAACAGACACCCTGTGAGGCAGGTGGGGCTGAGAGAATGTGACTAGCCCAAGGTCATCCAGCCGGCTTCATGTATAGGAGTGGGGAAACCAACCCAGTTCACCAGATTAGCCTACGCCGCTCATGTGGAGGAGCGGGGAATCAAACCCGGTTCTCCAGATCAGAGTCCATTGCTCCAAACCACCGCTCTTAACCCCTACACCACGCTGACAGTGCAAGCATATCACGTTTTCCCAGTTTCGATTATCATTTGTGGATTTTTGCCCCTTGGGAAAGTCGCAGGTGACTTGAGAGAACACAAGGTAGTGGCCAAATCAGAAACCGGACAGGCGTAACACATCTCTGAAGAAACCAGGAGCGTTCTATCTGCGACATGCCTAAGAAAGGGAAAACAGGCCTCCAGGGAAATGCATCCGCCTCGCGCGAAAAGATCCCGGGGAAACCCAAGCGCCCGTTGAAAGCCAGCAAGCAAGAAACAGACCGGACCTGCAAACGTGTGGTGGTAAACAAACACACAAACACGCCCCAAGCTAACCACATACAAGTCCCGGGGATTTTTGCGATGTCCCGAATTGCAGGTTTTGCAATCTCAATCCGTCCGCCAGGTCTAGCTGCAGAAACACACTTCAAAACGAGGTTTTTTTCCTCCTCCAACAAAAAAGCACACTAGTAAAAGTAAGACATGGAAGAGGGGACCGCCACAAAGACGTCAAGTTGCCACCATGCCTGGAGGAAAGACGCCCTGCCCCTTAAGAGAGAACCAGCGTGGCGTAGTGGTTAAGAGCGGTGGTTTGGAGCGGTGGACTCTGATCTGGAGAAGTGGGTTTGATTCCCCACTCCTTTACATGAGCAGCGGAGGCTAATCTGGAGAACTGGATTTGTTTCCCCGCTCCTCCACATGAAGCCAGCTGGGTGACCTTGGGCTAGTCACAGCTCTCTTCGAGCTCTCTCAGCCCCACCTGCCTCACAGGGTGTCTGTTGTGGGGAGGGGAAGGTGATTACAAGCGGGTCTGATTCTCCCTTAAGTGGTAGAGAAAGCCGGAAGAAGAAGAAAAACCAACTCTTCTTCTTCTTAGCATGTGGAAACGGGCAGGTGAGACACAGGGGTCAGGACCACCGCCTGCTAAATTAAAAAGGATGGGACCCCACGTAAATCCCAAGGAGGAGAGCTGCTAACTGATACTCAGCAGAGAGAGCAGGGGACCGACGTCTTCTATTCCCTGGGAGTCCCTTGCAGAAGTACTTGACCATTGAAGCCAAGTACTTGGGCTGTTTAAAGAGGCAAAAACGCACCAGCCATTTATAATAATACGCAGGGCAACCCAAGGAAGGGGGGGGGGAGAAAGCTGGTTCTCTGTCTAATAAACAGGAAAATGGACGGTAGGAGAGAACCTATTAAAAGCATGTGCTCTCATTTCTCAGGGAAAGGGGGGGGGAAGGTGGGAGACATGCCGCGTCCAGTTCATGAATGGAAGGCGCCGCTTCCAAGGGGGAGAAACTGGATCGAGGATCCGGAGAGGTTCTGATTGCAAGGGGGAAAACCTGGGGGTCTGGAGAGGGGCAAGATCCAGTGGAATGGCGGTTCCCCCCCCCCGAAACCTTCCCTCCGCACACAAAGGGCGGAAAAGAGACCATCTTTGGCTTTCTTCCCCCCACCCCCATCCGCCGCCACCCCTTTCGAGGTGCCTCTCTGTACGGGGCCTGGAGCAGCCCGAACTAGCATGGGGCCTCCTGGAAGGGGGTGGAGAAACGGAGGGAGAAAGAGAGAGAGGCCCCCGGTTTCCCAAGCCGCTCGGATGCTCGGTCGCTCTGCAAACCTAGCGTCCCCCCCCCTCTTTATTCAGTGCCACCCACCAAACAAGTTAATGCAGGCAGAGGCTGCTCTCAAGGGAGAGTAATCACGCCCTGGTTGAAAAGTTAATACTCCTTAGCAGAAATAAGTGTGTTTTTTTTAATTAGGTGCCATGAGTCATATTGCAAACAGGGCTCAAATCCCTCTGTCCCCCCATAAGCAGCTTTCAAACTGGGGCCTGATCCTGGAGGCAGAGAGTTTATTCGAAGAAGAAGAGTTGGTTTTGATACCCGCTTTTCTCTACCTTTACGGAGATTCAAACAGGCTGACAATCACCTTCCCTTCCTCTCCCCACAACAGACGCCTTGTGAGGTAGGTGGGGCTGAGAGAGTTCGGAGAGAACTGTGACTGGCCCAAGGTCGCCCAGCGGGCTTCATGTGGAGGAGTGGGGAATCGAACCTGGTTCTCCAGACTTAAGAGTCTGCCACTCTTAACCCCTACACCAGGGGTGGGGAACCTTTTTTCTGCCAAGGGCCATTTGGATATTTATAACATCATTCGCGGGCCATACAAAATAATCAACTTAAAAATTAGCTGACCAAGCCCCAAGCAGGCAGCTGCCCCAGATGCACACACACACCCCGGGCGCAGGCAAGCAGGCAGACATCCAACCGGTGGCGCACTCGCCCACCTGGTGGCACAGGATGGTCGGTTGCACCAGCTGGTTGTAGCCGTCCAGCTGCACACTGGAGTTGCTCCTGCTTTGCATGGTCGGGGCCGGATTCTACAGCCGGCTCCTGGATCACCAGTCTTAGATCCTTCTGAGCTAGAGATCTGCCAGAATCCACAAAGGGCCAGACCAAATGATTTCGCAGGCCTTATACGGCCCCCGGGCCTGACGTTCCCCACCCCTGCCCTACACCATGTTGGCTCTCTGGGCACAAGCAGAGTGCCCTGCCATGAAGCAGTCACAAACCTACTTTTGATTTCAAGTTTAGGGGAGGAGAACATAAGAAAAGCCCTGCTGGATCAGACCAAGGACCATCAAGTCCAGCAATCTGTACACACAGTGGCCAACCGGGTGCCTCTAGGAAGCCCACAAACAAGACGACTGCAGCCGCACCATCCTGCCTGTGTTCCACAGCACCTAATATAATAGGCATGCTCCTCTGATCTTGGAGAGAATAGGTATGCATCATGACTAGTATTCATTTTGACTAGTAGCCATAGATAGCCCTCTCCTCCATGAACATGTCCACTCCCCTCTTGAAGCCTTCCAAGTTGGCAGCCATCACCACATCCTGGGGCAGGGAGTTCCACAATTTAACTATGCTTTATGTAAAGAAATATTTCCTTTTATCAGTTTTGAATCTCTCAAAACTCCATCCCCAAATCCTGGCACTTAGTGGAACATTTTCAGATTCAGCACCCCACCGTTACATAAACTAATCACTGGTTAAGCATTTATGTAGCTGGACTGTGTGAAAGGTTGTTGTTGCTTTTCCTAGCATGGGGGGGGTGCCATGCCCCCCTGATCAAGTGCACACCCACAACAGAAAAGATCTCATCCACATACTATGGATGCTACAAACACACCGATTTCCTGTGCCAGCCTTAAGAGGTGGGCTCGTGGAAAGACTCTTCTAAGAGCGGATCAAACTTTTACACCATCAGTTTGGGGGGAAATCAACCTGCACACCACATCCAAGAGGACCAGCCATTTCTGGCCATGCATCTCCCAACAAATTGTTCTCACATGAGAACTCTAGCAGGTTTTTGGAGTCCAAAAGGGGCCTCCTGAGATGCCGGGGCCATAAAAAAACCAGTTCTTCCAGGCAGGAAGCAAGTTGTTTTGATAAACAAAAGTATTATGTTTCTTTTAAAGGAATCTGAGCAACAAACGGGCAGTGCGGACGGCGTAGTCAGAGCCCAAGACAAACATCTTAGCAGAGAGAGGGCAAGCAAGAGAATGGATGAAGATCTTATGGTGGAAGCCACAACATTTGTTCCTCTGGATTTCCCTTGCGTCATCATACAGCGCGGGGGGGGGGGGGATACTTATGCTCAAGGCTTTTTTGGTGTGTCTACAAGATGGTCACCCTGACCCAGATAGGATCTCATCAGATCTCGGAAGCAAAGCACAGTCAGCCATAATTAGTATTTGGATGGGAGACCACCAAGGAAGCCCAGGGTTCCTACAAAGAGGCAGGCAATTAGGAAAGGTTGAAGGAGCTGGGTATGTTTAGCCTGAAGAGGAGAAGACTGAGAGGGGATATGAGAACCATCTCCAAGTACTTCAAGGGCTGTCATAGAGAGGAGGGTGCCGAGTTGTTTTCTGTTGCCCCAGAAGGTTGGACCACAACCAATGGGCTGAAATTAAATCAAAAGAGTTTCCGTCTAGACATTAGGAAGAATTTTCTAACGGTCCGAGCGGTTTCCTCAGTGGAACAGGCTTCCTCGGGAGGTGGTGAAAGAGCCTTGGTTTACTTACCGTGAAGGCTCCTTCTGCTCTGAAGAGACGAAGGGTGTCTTCAGCTCGGGTTATTGTCCATTCCATGTACTGGGAGGCAAGAAAGTAAAAAACACAAGACTTTCTGTCTCCCGGGGGAAATGACCCCCTCCTCTCTCAGAGTCTCCAGTGATTCTCAAGCTGAAAACATACATAACTAGACAGGAAGATTTAACACATGTCAAACAGACAACTTAATTTTTTTTTAATCAAAAAACGTGAACATTTTAATAACATTGTGGCTCTGGTTCTTGTAGGTTATCCGGGCTGTGTGACCGTGGTCTTGGTATTTTCTTTCCTGACGTTTCGCCAGCAGCTGTGGCAGGCATCTTCAGAGGAGTAACACCGAAGGACGGTGTCTCTCAGTGTCAAGTGTGTAGGAAGAGTAATATATAGTCAGAAAGGGGTTACTCTATATTACTCTTCCTACACGCTTGACACTGAGAAACACTGTCCTTCAGTGTTACTCCTCTGAAGATGCCTGCCACAGCTGCTGGCGAAACATCAGGAAAGAAAATACCAAGACCACGGTCACACAGCCCGGATAACCTGCAAGAACCAATGAACTCTGACCGTGAAACCCTTCAACACTATTGTGGCTCTGCATATGTTTGATTTTATAGGACTGGACCATGGAGCTGTGAGCTTCAGAAATTGAGAACTGTACTGCAGCAATGGCTTTGTAAATAAAATTTATTCATTACCAACTTGAAGTTATTTGCTCTTGTCGTCCTTTTTTTTTTAATTAATTGGGAGGGGAAGACGCCCTTCGTCTCTTCAGAGCGGAAGGAGACTTCACGGTAAGTAATCCAAGGCTCATTCTCGCTCTGAGAGAGAAGGGCATCTTCAGTTAGGGATTTCCAAAAGCTTAACTTAGAAACCAGGTGGGTCAATTAATCGTCCTTAACGCACTCCAGTACCCTTCTGCCAAAGGCAGCGTCCGCCAAAGATAGGGAATCAAGCTTGTAATGGCGTACGAAGGTGGAGACGGACGACCAGGTAGCCACCTTACAAATCTCCTCCACTGAGGCATGTCTGCATAGTGCTTCTGACGTGGCCACACTTCTGACCGAGTGGGCCATGATACCTTGGGGAACCGGTAGGTTACTTGACTTGTATGCGGTGATATACAGCATTTTATGTTGCAGCTGATAGCGGCTCTGGTCATAGCCTTTCCCTTCTTTGGGGCTGTTAGGGTGACAAAGAGTGAATCAGATGTTCTGATGGGCTGAGTGCGGTTGATGTACACCTTGAGGGCCCTGCGCAAATCTAGGAAATGCCACTATCTCTCTTGTGGATGAGTAGGGTCCGGACAGAACGTAGGAAGAACAATCTCTTGCTCTCGGTGAAAACGCGACTTTACCTTGAGCACAAAGGTAGGGTCAGTGCAAAGTACCACTTTGTCCCAATGGAATTCGCACAGTCCAGATCTGATAGACAGGGCCCCTAATTCTGAGATGCCTGCGGGCCGAAGTTATGGCCGTCAGGAATAGAACTTTCATCCTGAGCCATTTTAGATCAATAAGAGCGGAGAGGCTCGAAGGGGGTCTTTATTAGGGCAGATAAAACTGTATGTAGTTTCCATGTGAGAAACCTGTGTGCAACAGCTGGGGAAGAGGACTTCACTCCTTGCAAAAAGGCTTTGATATGTGGGTGTTTCGCTAGCGGGTAGCCTGCCACCTGCGGAACTAAGGTAGCGATGGCCGCCAGCTGTCGGCGCATCGTGGCACACTTTAGGTCCAACTTCCGCCCGTCCTGGAGGAAGGACAGTAGATTGGCTACTCTGGGTTTAAGTGGATTCAGATGTTTATCTCTGCACTATGTGTGAAAGGTTTTCCAAGTGATATTATAGATGCGAAGTGTGGAGGGGCGACGAGAGGCTAAGATAGTGTCGACGACTTCAGAACCGTAGCCACGGTCTAGAAGCCTTCTCGTCTCAATGGCCAGACGGGCAGCCTGTACCACTCGGGGTCCAGGTGGCAAATCGGGACCTGGAGGAGTAGGTTGTGCCTGGCTGGGAGATGCCAAGGTGGTTGGAACAACATCTCTTGTAGAGCTGGAAACCACAGGTGCTGAGGCCAGTCCGGGGCCACCAGGAGGTCCGTGGCCCTGAGTATCCTGACGCGACGAAGCACCCTGGGAAGCAAGGGTAGGGGGGGAAGGCATAGACAAGCCCTGGGGGCCAGGGGGCCAGTAGGGCGTCTGTTGCTTCTGCTTCCTGTTGTTGGTAGCGGGAGAAGAAACGAGGCAGTTGACTGTTGTGCCAGGAGGCAAACAAGTCCACTACCGGTGAGTCGAATCTGTGTACTATTTGGCGGAAGATCTCTGGATGTAGTTCCCACTCGGCTTCCTGTAGATGTTGGCGGCTGAGCCAGTCCGCCTGAACATTCAGGATCCCCTGAATGTGCTCCGCTGATAGGGATGCCAGATGTGAATCAGCCCAGGTCAGTACAAGGGCTGACTGTTTGTGAAGGTTGGAGGACCTTGAGCCTCCCTGTTTGTTCACATGAGCCTTCGCGGACACGTTGTCCGTCATAAATAGGTGCTTCCCCTCCAGGAGAGGTGCGAAATGAAGAAGTGCCTTCTATATGGCTCTGATTTCAAGAAGGTTGATGCTGTTTGCCTTCTCTACTGGGTCCCAATACCCCTGGGCAGGTTGGTTTTGGAATGTGGCTCCCCAGCCGGAGAGACTAGCGTCCATGAATAACTGTTCGGGAGGATCATGGAGGTAAACCAGTCCCTTGGAGAGGTTGGCAGGTCTGATCCACCATTCCAAGCCTAGCTTGGATGTGTTGGGGAGGAAGACCGTTCGATCCCTCTTTTTGGTGATGTCCGACTGAAACTGGCTCAGAAACCATTGAAGAGGTCTCGCGTGGAAGCGCGCCCAGGAGACTGAGGGAATGCAGGATACCATGAGGCCCTGCAGTTTGGCGAGGGCCATGAACTTGGCTGTCGAGGACCTCATGGTTTTTCTGGGCAAGGTGGAGATCTTGATTACCTTGTCCTATGGTAAAATCAGAGAGTTTAAAGTCGTGTTGATTATGACCCCCAGGTGCAACAACCTTTGGGAGGGCTCTAGATGGCTCTTGTCTTTGTTGATTATGAACCTGTGTTTCTCTAGAATTTCCAAAACAAGAGAGGTGTGTGTCAGGTTCATATCTCTGCTAGGCGCGCAGAGGTCCAGGATGGCCCTCCAGTCCCCGTTCCTCTTAGGAACGGTGAAGAACACCGAGTAAACGCCTAGGTTTTCTGATGGCGGACGGGCTCGATGGCCTGAATTTCTAGGAGATGTTGAACCGACACGGATGTATGCAGAAACTTTTCCCCTCTTGGGGGACAATGGTGAGAGATGAAGCGATCGGGGTGTGTGTGTGTGTGTGAACTCTATTAGGTACCCTCGGGTGATGACTTGGAGTGTCCACCGATCTGTGTTGGTGTTTGCCCACTGTTCTAGGAAGTGGGTTAGACGCCCTCCCATGGGTAGGAGTGTGGCGTCACTGTTTTCCCTGGTGGGGACTAGGGGACTGTCTGTCGTGACCTGACATGGAGAAGTGGGAGGACCTAGAGAAACGCCCTCCTCGGTGAAAGGAACCTCTGGATTGGGACCATTGACCTCTCCTTTGGTCTCGAAATCTAGAAAGGACATGAGACGTGCGAAAGGAATTCTGGTAGCCCTTGTGCTCCTTGCGGAAGCTCTTGGGCAGGGCCTTCTTTTTGTCCCTTGTCTCAAATGAGGATGGAGTAGAGTTGGTCACCAAATAGCTTTTCCCCTTGGTAGGGGAAACCCATTAATTCCGCCTTGGAATGTGTGTCGGCCTGCCAAGGGCGGAGCCAAAGCGCTCTTCTAGCCGCTGTTTGCGTGGCTATGGTGTGCACAGAGAAGGATCAAGTATCCAGGGTCGAGTCTGCGAGAAAAGTGACCGCCTTGAGTACCCTAGAAACACCCTCCAGGGCCTTCCTATTCCGGAATGAGCTGGTTCAGCTTACGAGCCCAGATTATAGCAGCCCTGGAGATAAGGGTCGAAGTTACCGAGGCATTGAGAGCCATGGTTGAGGCCTCGTGGGCCCTCTTAATGGCGAGCTCAGTCTTTTCTATCTAGGGGATCCTTTATGGAACCCACACCGTCCCTCGCTACCAAGTCAGAGGAGTGGAGTGCTATCACAGGGGTGTCCACCAGGGGAAGTTGAAGAAGCTGTGTACTAGCTATTGAAAGAGAATAGTTTTTTTGGGCAATGTTGGGGAATTGTCTGACTGCCATTGGCTTATCCCATTAAGATTTTATGAGTGTGGTGAAATAGTCAGGTACCGGGATGGTCCTGTCAGGTGTGTGGTGTCTGTGAAAGAACTCTTCTGAGCCCTTTAACTTGTCAGCAATTTTTGTGTCCGATTCCTCTGACAAATCCAAAGCCGCTAACGCCTTAGATAACAAGTTTTGGAAATCCTCCTGAGGGATGAGTCTGGTTTGCTTTTCTTGAGCGGGGGGGGGGGGTTCCTCGTCGGAGGAAAATTCACCCTCTTCCCTATGGCCGTCCTCCCCCTCGGATGAGTCAGGAGACATGCTGATGTCAGAGCGTCTCTGGGGAGCGCCTTCTTGGCCGCCTTAGTGGGCCATGGAGCATTGTTGGCAACCGGGTTCGGACACGCGGGGCTCTACATTACCCTCCGTCGTCTGGAAACTGGCCTCCGAAGTTGCTGCCGGTCTGGAAGAGAGGTCCGACAAAGAGGAGGCTGGAAAGGGCGGCTCCGACTGAGCAGAGGTGCTTGCCCGGGGCTCCGTTTTTAGGCTAGGAGCCGCGCCATCACATTCAGGCGAATGGCTAGGAGCCGTACCTTGCAGCTCCGAATGGGCGGAGGTGCTTGCCCGGGGCGCTGTTTTGAGGCTAGGAGCCGCGCCGCTGCATCCAGGCGAATGGCTAGGAGCTGTGCCTCGTTTCTTTGTCCCCTCGTCTTCTTTATTTGTCTTTGCAGTTTTTTCGGACTTGCCCGAGTTGTTTTTGCGCTTGGCGCCTAATCTGGGCTCCGTTTGCGCGCCTGCCCCTTCAAGAGAGCGTCCTGGCCTCTATCAGCTGCAATCAAAAGGCTGGGGTCCAGGTCCCGCGACGAGATATACTCGTCGTTTTGTGCGGCCGCCATCTTTTTTCGGTGGGAAAAAATTAACTAAGCCGGGCCGGGGCCTGAGGCCAGAAAAAAGGTGCAAATCTCCATCTGGCGAACAAATAAGACAAGGGTGGGGGAACAAACACTTACAGACACAAGACGAAGAACAGAGAAAAAATGACTTTCCTAACAGTAGAGTAGCAGAGTCACTGAGAAGCTGCTCTCCCATCAAAGCAGGAAACAAAACTGGAATCTGAGAGAGGAGGGGGTCATTTCCCCCCTGCATTGTGCACAGGGTTGGACTAGATGACCTTGGTGGTCCCTTCCAACTCTATGATTATATTCTATGAGGAAACCCACTGATGGCGACAACCTTCCACTGATTCATACGCAGCTAGGAGCAATGCATTATACAGCAAGATCCTCCCCCCCCCCATATTTTGCAGCACTGAAAAGGTCACAGAGACGCAGCCAAATATCGCCAGCGGCCCTTTCCGCTTTTTTAAAAGAAAACTTGGTCCAAGCAAACAACAAAAAAGGCCTGTTGAAACAATCGTACCTTAGTGCTTCTAGCAGGAGTCGGTGGGAAACTTCCTTGTTTTGCGTGGAGAGGAGCTCAAGAACCACTTTCTCGTATTTTTTTTATATACAGCTAATGTCAATTGCTCATTGTTTAAAATACCACTTCGTCATTTTCACAACGAAGAAATGAAAAGTGACCTGCGATGATTCAGACCGTGCAAGATTCCCTGTTGCCCTGAACTCGGCGATTCTGCAGAGTTTCCACTCTCCAGAGACCAAGGCAAGCGGGATTGACAGTGGACATTTTCATGGCGGACAGGGGTATTCATGGCTACTAGTCAAAATGGACACCTAGTCAAAATGATGCATACCTACTCTCTCCAGTCTCAGAGGAGCATGCCTATTATATTAGGTGATGTGGAACGCAAACAGGATAATGCTGCTGCAGTCGTCTTGTTTGGGGGTTTCTTAGAGGCACCTAGTTGGCCAACGTGTGAACAGACTGCTGGACTTGATGGACCTTGGTCTGATCCAGCCTGGTCTTTCTTATGTTCTTCTATCTAAGATCCTAGCCAGGAACTAAAACAATGACCTCCACATTTTACTATTATTATTTTTTAGAACTTTATACTCTGCTTTCCTCCCCCGGTGGGACCAAAAAAGCTTACAACATTGTCCTTCCACTCCTCCAGGTTACCTTCACAACAACCACCCTGTGAGGTAGGCTTGACTGAGAGACAGTCTGCCTCTTCCAATGGGAGCTGCCCTGGCAGAAGGGAACCAAGAGTTTCAGGGTATACGCTTTCGAGAGTCACAAGCTCCCTTCGGGAGTTTTGATTCTTGAAAGCTTACCCCTTAAAGCCCTCGCTGCTCTCTTCGGCGGTACTGGATTCCAATCTAACCGATTCGGTGCAGACTAACACAGCCGGCTGCCCTCTAAAACACACAGAGTCTCTTTTTTTGCAAAGACCAGAAGTCCCTATGATTCACCTACTCGCTGGGTGGCTTTAAGAGGCTCTTAAAAAATAAACAGTAATTATAAAACACAGATGAGCTGATGAAGGGGGAGGGGGTACTGTGCATTGCTCACTACCAGCAGGGAATCAAACTCAGTGGCTGTTCAAAGGGGGGGAATCTTTCATTGGCTCTTCCTAGAGATGGGGGAGGGAACATAAGCCACATAAGGTAACAGCATGTGTAAGAGACATATAATTAGCTTAATTTAACATTAAAATAATGTAAAGCTAGAGACACTCAAGGGAGGTGAAAACATTTGGGAATAGTATTTTAGGGTTGCGGTCTTTTTTTTCCTTTTTTTTTTTGAGAAACAGCCTTTTTTAAGTTTGTGAAACTTTTAAACTTTGAGAAAGGAAGCATCAAAGTTATGGGGGGACTTTCTTCAGACATTCCACATGAACACATGAAGCTACCTTATACGGAATCAGACCCTTGATCCATCCAAGTCAGTATTGTCTACTCAAGACTGGCAGTGGCTCTCCAGGTTCTCAGGCAGGGGTCTTTCACATCACCTCCTTGCCTGGTTCCTTTACTGGACATGCCAGGGATTGAACCTGGGACCTTCTGCATGCCAAGCAGATGTTCTACCACTGAGCCACAGCCCCTCCCCTAAAACATACACATGAAACTTTCTTAAACTGAATCAGGCCATTGGTCCATCAAGATCAGTATTGTCTACTCAGACTGGCAGCAGCTCTCCAGGGTCTCAGGTAGAGGTCTTTCCCATCACCTATTGCAGGGGTGGGGAACGTCAGGCCTGGGGGCCTTTTAAGGCCCATGAAACCATTTAGTCTGGCCCTTTGTGGGACCTGAAAGATCTCTAGCTCAGAAGGAACTAAGACTGGTGATCCGCCCCCTCCCACGGACAGGAATAGCCTCTATTCAAGGCAGATATGAGTTTGTTTTGCCGAGAAAAGGAACCTTTTTCCCCCTCGCAGAAGAGTTGTTAGCTATGGAGCTGCTAGGACTGCCCAAGAAACTGTGTTAACCCTTTCCCATCCGGGCCATGGAGAAATGTATTCCCTCTGTACTACAAGAGGGCAGGGGGCGGAAGTGGTGACAATGGAGGGGTTAAAGGGGGCAGGGCCAGAATGCGCAGGGGGGGGTTTCTTAGCTGGTGTGTCCACATTTCACCCCTGCAGGTGGAGGTAGCAGGAGCTGATGGCAGAATCCCGCCCAGACCATGTGGAGCAGGAGCAACTCCGGCGTGCGGCTGGACAGCTATGCCCAGCTGGTGCAACAGACCGTCCTGTGCCACCAGGTGGGCGGGTGCGCCACTGGTTGGTTGCCTGCCTGCTTGCCCATGGGGGGGGGTCATCTGGGGAAGCTGCCTGCTTGGGGCTTGGTCAGCTAATTTTTAAGTTGATAATTTTGTATTGTCCACAAATGATGTTATAAATTTCCAAATGGCCCTTGGCGGAAAAGCCTTCGGGAAACATACTAGGATTCTGAGAAATGAGCGCACCAAGCTTGTTTGCGAGATGACGTGGAGGCCACCGTCCTGGGAGGCAACCCTCCTTTAATCCTTGAATTCAGGTCCATGGAAAACGAGTGGGAGTCCAGTTCTAGCGCCTCTCCCAAATCATTGACAAGGCTTGCACGGATGGAGAACTAGTTGACTGCACCAAAAGGGCAAGTAATTTCAACACAAGCAACCTGCAAATTATTTCAATTCAGAAGTAAATGGGTATCAACCTGCCCGTTCCTGTATGCGTCAATTTCCTTAAGAGAGTTGACTCATTCCTCAATAATCTACTAAACATTCCTGTTGCATCTAACTACAGAGCAAACCCAACCAGAAGGAAATAAGAGCGTTCTGCATCAAGGCAGTAGAACAAGACAAGAGAGAGTTCACTTTTCAGGTGCTTTAGATTTACCAAACATTGAAACAACTACATTTTGACAACAGCGACATCCAATTTTATTGCAAGAGGCCAAAGGCCATTACAAAAATTAACAATATAAAAATACTATAAAACGGGATTGCAGTCCAACATTGTCAAAAGTTACATCTTAGTAATGATTTAAATCTCAAGGGGTGTGTTTCTCTAACCCACAGGATCTTATCAGAATACTAAACCCCTGATCATCCTGTTCAAAAAGGATGTGGACAGAACGGAGCGGGTGCAGAGGAGAGCGATGAGGATGATCCCGGGGCGTGGAGAACGAGCCCTACGAGGAAAGGCTGAGGGAGTTGGGAGTGCTCAGTCTGGAGGAGGTTGAGGGGGGACAGGATTGCTCTCTTTAAGTATTTGCAGGGTTGTCACTTCAAGGAGGGCAGAGAGCCGTTCCTGTTGGCAGCAGAGGAGAGGACTCGCAATAATGGGTTTAAATTGCAGGCGGAAAGGTATCACCTGGATATTAGGAAAACATTTTTACAGTAAGAGTTGTTCGACAGTGGAATCGGCTCCCTCGGGAGGCGGTGAGTTCCCCATCACCGGCCGCCTTTAAGCAGAGGCTGGACAAGCACTTGTCAGGGATGCTCTAGGCCGGTCCTGCATTGAGCAGGGGGTTGGACTAGGTGGCCTCTATGGCCCCTTCCAACTTTATGATTCTATGATTGTAAACATGTTACATTATTAAAAAAATTAACTTTCAAGGTTGTCTGGGGTCTGACTGAAAATATAATGGCAGAAAAATTGCTCATGGCTTGGAATCGAGGCAGTAGAATAAAAGAAACCCACGTTAAGAGTTGTCCCGCCTGTTGTGAATTTAAACCCATGTTATAACATTGTTTTGAAGGACTGCCTTTCCGGATGAAGGCACAGTTACCACGCAGAAGTTATTTCTTCTGCAGGACAATAGAGAGGAAATACAGTTTGTAGAGAAAGCATTATAAAATGTTTAGAAAGAAAGGGGGGGAGATCTTAACCCATGATGAATCCATCCCTAGAAATGCCCATCCCCAAATAGCAAATACATATTTCACTGATGACTAGGAGTAAGGGAAACAGTTCTCCGTTTGTGAAGACAGAATGACTCCAAACATCAGCCTGCAAATGTATGACTAAAGCTTATTCCATAAGCCACAATATCCCTTTAACCTGACATGGAAAACAGTCTCCTAGTATTCTGTGACACCACACTACTGAGAACAGCAAAACGAAATCTTTCTGGATAAAAGATCAACGGCAAATCAAGCCCAGGTAACCTCTTCCAGCGAAATCTTTTCTCGCGCATCTTTTACATTTCTCCGGTGACTCGACAAGCATGTCAAACTGCAAAATCTGTTAAAGCGACTTCGGGAGCCATTTACTTTCTAGCAGACGCCAGTCCTGCATTTCTTAAGACCGGAAATATTCTTTTGCTACAACGATGGATGTCGTAGGGTTGCCAGGTGCCCGGCGGTGGCAGGCAAGCCCCCGGCAATTCACCCTTCTGCCCGCTGACCACCTGACGGTCGGTGGGCAAATGTGCATGCGCGCGCCGCCTCGCGGGGGGGGCGCTTTAGCACTCAAACTAAGAGGAAAAGGCCCCTCGCGAGGCGGCAATCGCACCCACAGCCCCATAGCCTCCAGCCGGAGCAGGGGAAGGACCTGGTAAGCCTAGGCGGTTGGCACGTTGCATCTGCAAGCAGATCTTCGTTGTATGGTGGCGCAACGCAAAATTACGACAGCATTCCCAAACACCCAAATAAAAACACACTCGCACAAAGACTTCTGCAATAACACCCGGTAACTTCGGGAGTCTTTTTTTTTTTAACCACGAGCAGAAAATTCCAACAACGGAACTTCTTGTACATATGTAATTCATACAAAACACAGCATTTTTGAGGCGTTCCCAAGTTTCTTAGCTGCTGCAGCACTGGAAACTCAACAGATCAAGAGAACACGCTAAGGAGTCAGAAAGTCTGACACAGTTCATATTTCTCTCAAGGACGGCCTGACCTTGAGCGAGCCAGTTAATGCTAACTTGGGAGCACGATTCGGGCAGGGCCTCCCCATTCATAGCTGACCGGTCTTCAGCCAAAGGGGTTGCCCGAACTGCAAATTAATCCAGAGAAAAAGAACAACAGTTTCTGCTTTAAGTTACAAAAGCTGCCAAATTCAACATTCGCAGGTCTTAAACTTACCTCGCGTTCACTGGTGCAAAGAGGCTTAAAGCCGCCTGAAAAATCACCTCTCCTGATCTAAAAAACTTAGACGGCCAGTGCAATAGAAGTCACTCAAAGATAACAAAAGACACACTGCATGAGCTCAGATGCTGTCAATCTCCCCCCCACCCCCACCCCCCAAAAAGCTTTCCACATTGCTATTTCCACAGTTGAACTGTGGGCATACCTCAAAACAGTGATCCCCCTTGCCCCTTAATTAACAGTCGCTAAGCATCTCACCTGGATGCCCCAGGCGATCCTAATGTTGTCAGATCTCAGAATCTAAGCAGGGTTGGCCCTGGTAAGTACTTGGATGGGAGACCATCAAGGAAGACAGGGGTTGCTACACAGAGGCAGGCAATGGCAAACCACCTCTGAACGTCTCTTGTGTTCACCTAGATGGCCCAGGCTAACCTGATCTTATCAGATCTCAGAAGCTAAGCTGAGTGGATCCTGGTAAAAATTCGGATGGGAAACCACCAAGCAAGACAGGGGTTGTTATGCACAGGCAGGCAATGGCAAACCGCCTCTGAACATCTCTTGCCTTGACCGGGATGGCCAAGGCTAACCTGATCTTATCAGATCTCAGAAGCTAAGCAGAGTCGGTCCTGGTTAGTACTTGGATGGGAGACCAAGGAAGACAGAGGCTGCTATGCAGAGCCAGGCGATGGCAAACCACCTCTGAACGTCTCTTGCCTCGAAAACCCTACCGGGTCGCAACAAATCAGCTGCAACTTGACGGCCTTCTCCACCACCACCACGCATCTAAACCCACCCAGAGTTCATGGGCCAACAGAGACCAACGGAGCTGAGCCCCAACTCGCAAAAAAACTTCTGCTAAAATGAATGGTGTTAGTCTTTTAAGGGCGCCGCTGGACTCAGGAAGTACTTCTTTAGGCAAAGAGTAATTGAGTTGTAGAAGTCACTGCCAAAGGACGCAGCAGTGTCCGTGAACCCAAATGGCTTGAAAAGGAGGTTAGACCAATTCATGGAGAAGAAGTCCATCAATGGTTACTAGCCACAGTGAGTAAAGAGAGCCTCCATGTTCAGAGGCAGTAAACCTCTGGGAGGCAAGATGGGGCTTTGGCCTCTATGCCCTGTTTATCTGACCCTCTTCAGCAAGGGGTCAGCCACTGTAGGAAACAGAACGCCAAGGCAGATGGACCAGCGGTCTGATTCCGCAGGGCTCCTCTGACGACGCCAGGTATGCATCCTAAAAGCCGCTGAAAACAAGGGTATATATTTATGCTATGAATCATGCACGTCTGAGTCAAGGTCCGTTTCATCGCTGCCTTTTAACGATCTCCGACAGTTGCCCGGGCCCCACCGCTTCCAAGAGTCGAAGTCTGATGCATCCCATGCCTGTGAGGTCAGCCTAACCAAAGCTGCTCAAATGTACCAATGCGCTTTAAAAGCCCCCTATTTTGACAGTAACTGTTAACACTTCCTTTATAGGCCAGCAGTGTTATGAACTCTCCTCGGGAGGGTTTAAAACGGCAAAAATGGCAAAGCCGGGAACTTTGCAATGGGTATGCGCGGTGGAAACTTTGTTGGTGAAAAAGAGATGACCACAGATGTGGTCTCCAAACACCATTAGCAAGAAAAGAGCAGCGCGCATACAATATTTAAGCATGCGCCTCCCTTCAATTGTTTTAAAAGGCTCAATGAAGTCAGAAAGCCTTCCAAGCGACCCTGTAAGGTAGGCCTGTATTATCCCCCACATTGCCAGTTCTGAAGGTGATGGGGAGGACAGTTAAGAACTTGCAAAAAAAATTTACTAACCAAGTAGCAGTTCTTCGGGACAAAAGAATACAGCTCCCATATTCTACCAAAACCTACAGCCAATGTCATACAAATCATGCCCGGCTCAGGAAGACTTACTCTGTTCATTCTCCCAACGCACCTGCTAAGATGCTTTCCCATTTTAAAGACTGGGAAACCGAGGCTGCGTCACTTTGTAGGGCTAGCCGGCGATGTCTTTCTTTTTCTCCGAGACAGGATTTCAACTGGCTTCCTCAGCATTCAAACCATCCACGCTCTCGCCCCCCAGGTTAATACACTTCCGTTCCTTAAAACAGGTCTCCCACAGGTACGGAAACTGCTGCCTTTCGACAACAAGTAATGAGGCTAAGTTAACACTGGTCCTCTTTCAAATTGCCCTCAGCTCCCCAGTCTCACGGGGCCCAGGACCAATTCTGACCAAAAGCCCATTTCCAAAATTAAATCATAGAATCATAGAGTTGGAAGGGACCACCAGGGTCATCCAGTCCAACTCCCTGCCCAATGCAGGAATTTCACAACTACCGCCTCCTCCAAATCCCCAGTGACCCCTACTCCATGCCCAGAAGATGGCCTAAATGCCCTCCCTCTCATCATCTGCCTAAGTTCATAGAATCAACCTTGCTGACAGATGGCCATCTAGCCTCGGCTTAAAAACCTCCAGGGAAGGAGAGCTCACCACCTCCCGAGGAAGCCTGTACCACTGAGGAACCGCTCTAACTGTTGGAAATTTCTTCCTAATGTCTAGATCAGTGGTTCCCAACATGGGGCAATTTGATTTTTAGGGGGGGCAATTCAAGAATGAGTTATTAACAGTGAAATTTTTTTTGCATTTCTTATGGTTCTGGGGGCCTCATATACAGAATATAAATATATATTGTGACATACACATTTTTAAAATTAAAATCAGAATGCACGCGGCGGTCAGCTGGTGACAATGGAGCTGGGGAAAGCCCGCTAAGAATTATATGTCCCGGGGGGGGGGGGGGAATCAGGATTTTAGAGATGCTTAGGTGGGGCGTGGCCAAAAAAAGGTTGGGAACCACTGGTCTAGATGGAAACTCTTTTGATTTACATCTAGACATTAGGAAGAAATTATCCCCGGCTGTTGAGATAAGCAAAATAAAAGAAACGGTGGCTGCTCTGTACCACACAGGCTCACTGGGAAAGCAAATCAGACCGTACTGCGCTTGGCCATAGAAAGAACATTTGGGAGGGGGGGAGAAACTCTCACGGTTTAATGGGGGGGAGATATCAAAAGCACTCAACAGTTCCGCTCATCCACTGAAGACACAGAGACAAAACGTCTCCATCCGTGTGAAGTCCCTCACATGCCTGCTCAACAAGAAAGCGTCAATTCAGGATCGGAGATAGCCAACTTCTTTATTTTTATTTATTTATTTACTTCCTTTATAATGCTCTGGCGGCAAAGGAAATAAGGTCCAATGTGGCTGCTAAGGGAGCTGGCCCTTCGAGTTGACTGTAAGGGTTGCTAGGTCTTACGGGGATAGAGCCCCGTGGCACAGAGCAGTAAGCTGCAGTACTGCAGTCCAAGCTCTGCTCACGCCCTGAGTTCGATCCCGACAGAAGTTGGTTTCAGGTAGCCGGCTCAAGGTTACAACCCGCTACAACCGTAGAAAGGGGAGAAAACCCTAATTAAAGGGGAGAAAACCACTGGCATAACACCCCCCTTCGGCTCCATTATAACCTATGGGAAATCTTTCTGGGGGACTGTTTGTTTTTTTTTTTTAACGTAGAGGCACCAAATTTGCAACATAGCTGCTGGTGGCTCTCCTTAGAACCACCCCCAAGTTTGCTAAAGATTGGGTCAAGGGGTCCAATTTTATGGGCCCCCAAGGAGGGTTCCCCATCCATCCTCCATTGGGGAGCCATAAAATTGGATCCACCAGCAGCCATGCTACAAATTTGGTGCCTCTACCTTAAAAATCGGGGGGGGGGGAAGCCCTAGAAAGATTTCCCATAATAATGGAACCAATTTTTTTTCAGATTCCCGGAAAAAAACCCATACCAGTATGGGAATTCAGGAATCCCGAATATTTTCAACAGGAGCA
Source organism: Euleptes europaea (assembly GCF_029931775.1). NCBI lineage: Eukaryota > Metazoa > Chordata > Lepidosauria > Squamata > Sphaerodactylidae > Euleptes > Euleptes europaea. The sequence continues at coordinate 17,105,291 of NC_079331.1, read as the reverse complement.
TACTCAGATCCAATTTTTTTTTTTGGCACACCCCTACTTCTAGTGCTTCGTGGCGCAGAGGGGTAAGCTGCAGTACTGCAGTCAAAAGCTCTGCTCACGACCTGAGTTCGATCCCGACAGGAGTCGGTTTCAGGTAGCCGGCTCAAGGTCGACTCAGCCTTCCATCCTTCCAAGGTCAGAAAAATGAATACCCAGCTTGCTGGGGGTAAAGGGAAGATGACTGGGGAAGGCACTGGTAAACCACCCCGTAAACAAATCTGCCTAGGAAACGTCGGGATGTGATGTCACCCCATGAGTGGTGCTTGCATGGGGGACTACCTTTACCTTTCGGTCTTACTAGCCGATTGTGACTCCGCTGCAATTTTTAGACATTATTGCTCTGTATGCATCAATTTAGCATAGTTTTATTATGTATATTACTAATCTAGCATTTTATTAACCTAGTATTTTTCCTTTTATTATATATTTGTGGCATTGTTGGTATGTCTGTAATGACCTATGGCTATATGCAAATAAAAGCATGGCTTAGGAGCTTTTCACACATGCCGAATAATGCAGTTTCAATCCACTTTGCAGCTGGATTTTACTGTGCAAAACGGCAAAACATCCATTAGCAGGTGATTGTTATAAGTGCATTGAAAGTGGACTGAATGTGCATTATTCAGCATGTGTGAAAACGCCCTTCGTTCAGTGCTTCGGAGGGATGGTTACCCCCCTCTTTGTGGGAACTGCACTACTTGGACAGACCAGTTCGGCCTTTTGCAATAGTAAAAATTACCCCAGTGTCCAAGAAGATCGTTTCAGAGGGTAGCGTGTTGGTCTGCAGTAGAATGGCTAAGGCACTTTCACACATACTGAATAACACACTTTCAACCCACTTCCAATGCACTTTAATGATAGTTTGCAAGTGGATTCTGCCATTTCACACAATAAGATCCAGCTGCAAAGTGCATTGAAAGTGGGCTGAAAGTGCATTATTCGGCATGTGTGAAAGCGCCCCTAGATTCGAGTCCAGTAGCACCTTAAGAGACCAACAAGATTTGGGGGGGTATGAGCTTTCGAGAGTCAGAGTTCTGAGAGTTTTGACTCTTGAAAGCCCATACCTTGGAAATCTTATTAGTCTCTAAGGAGCTACTGGATTCGAATCTAGCTGGTGTCCAAGGAAGGGGAGAGAAGGTAGAAGCCTGCCTGTAAGCTAAAAAGCAGAGGGCTACTACAGTACTATGCTTTAGTAATTTCAGGAGGCCAAGTCTCTTGCCTTGAAAACCCTACGGCAGGGGTGTCGAACATAAGGCCCACAGGCTGGATCCGGCCCCTTGAGAGCTCTTATCCTGCCCGCCAGCCAGCCAAGCACCCCTACTCTCAATCTGGGCTGGCGAGGCATTTATGTTGTACCTATTGAGTTCATAAGTTGGCTGCGACTTGATGGCACTTTACACACACACACATTGAGTTCAACACCCCTGCCCTACGGGGTTGCCGTAAATCGGATGTGACTCGAGGGCACTTTACACACACATTTCCTACTTCTGTCCACAGCTGGGAAGAGACAAACAGAAGACAGTGTTTCCATAGAAATGAAACTGGTTTGAAAAAGGAGCGTCTACACACAGCTTCGCTTTGGGAGAAACGGCTTTTCGTTGACTCAAAATCCTGCTTAATCCCTTTCACCAGCGGCAGGCAACCAGTGTGTGCAATTCCCCATGAGATATGAATCCCTCCATTCACTTCTCAAGCAATTTCCAGGTCTTAGAAGCTGAAGTGGGGTAGTATTGCAGACAAACAACAATTTAGACAATCTCCCTCGTCCATCCCTGTTCCTTGCTAAGTGGAGGTTTGCGGGACTGCAGAACAGAAACGATTTGCAATTTCTGCACACCAGCAAGCTGCAAGTAAATTAAGTGTAACTAATTTCATTGCCAGCGTAATTCTGTCTCTCATTCTTTGACTGCTGGCTGCCAAAATTGGGGAGGGGAGGGACAGCAGAAAAGATTCAGAAGCAAAGAAAATATCGTTTTCTTCAAGGCACTGGCTTTTTGTAAACGTATTTATAAATGGATTCAAAGCAAAAACCACAGGCGTAAAAAAAGGTCAGACTTTCCTACAGGTGCCCAATTTCAGGGTGGAGCTTCCACCCCGGCCCGGAAGGTTTCTGCTGCCTTTGCTAACAGGTTAAGAGAATCACCTGCAATCGCCTTTATTTACAAAATTTGCATGGCCAGGTCAGCTTGTCTCCGGGATTACTTTCTATTTCCAGACAGCAAAGCCGTCCCCGAGCAAACTGTGCTCTTTCGGGGCTATCTATAGCACATAGCAGGCGGCAATTAATTTTTAATCCCAAATCCTCTTCCCCCACCCCCCCGGCCGCTTTCATAGTCTCCAAACCAATAACCGATGGTCTTCAAAAGGTATACAAAGGCATATAGATACTGCCCTCGTTCAAGAACGTGCGACAATCTGGAGCGGAAAGAGACACCCGCGCCATAAAGTCCCTTTGCCAAAGGAGTCCCTTCCCTTCCCCCTTGAGTACAGGAAATCATGTTCTGCCATTCTTTTGGCTTCCGAGGTTTTCACCTGGCAGTCGCCACATTTCTGACCACATCAACAAAAGGAAAGGAAATGGGAACTTTTTCCATGCTGCGGTCCAAGTTCAGTGCCGAAAACTGGCACGCAGTTAAGGTGCTGCTTTCACACACACACACACACAAGTTGGAAAGTCGCATCATGTGCCCAGCAACACTTTCTACGCTTCCTGGAGAATCCCAGGAGACCGCAGCGCAAAGCAAAGCACAAATCTCACCCATGCTTGTAGCACATGCAGAGCCAGTGCGGTGTAGTGGTTAGAAGCAGTGGACTCGAATCTGGAGAACTGGGTTTGATTCCCCACTCCTCCTCATGAAGCCTGCTGGGTGACCTTGGGCTAGTCACAGTTCTCTCAGAGTTCTCTCAGCCTCACCTACCTCACAAGGTAAGGACAGGAAGGGAAGGAGCTTGTAAGCCGGTTTGAGTCTCCTTCAAAAGTAGAGAAAATAGGCATATAAAAACCAACTCTTCTTCTTCCCATCGTACCACGTGAACTAATACCAACACCCATGTCCAATCACAGCTTCAGGCCAATCTGGTGTAGGGGCTAGAACAGGGGTCCTCAAACTAAGGCCCGAGGGCCGGATCCGGCCCCCGGAGGGCTTTTGTCCGGCCCGGGGACCAAGGAAGCCAGTCCCCCCTTGCCCCCCTCCCCAGAGCTTTTCTGGGCTTCCTGGCTGTGTACGCACAACTGGAAGCCTCCCTCCCGCCCCAGTCGCCCCCTTCCCTGCTCCCTCTCCAGCCCAAAACCCCTTTCCTGGGCACACAAGGCATCTTGCTGCCTCGCACGCCACCCAGTCGCCCCCTTCCTGTCCTGGCGTTCCTGTTTTGGCCACAGTTGGCAGCGTTCTCACGGCTCGGGGCTCTCTCTCCTCCTGGGGGTATCCTTGTGGCCTGGAGGTAATTGTAGGGGCCCCTTGGGGGGGAGCTGGGCATATCTCCAGGGAGAAGAAAAAGACTTGTGGCCATGTATGCACAGGAGGTTTTGCCTTGGATTTGCCGCTCTCCAGATGCACATTTTCCCCATCCGAATTCTCAGAACTCAAAAGTAAATTCCCCCCCCCCACCCCAGGGGAGAGTTTGGAGAATTCGGATGGGGAAAATGTGCATCTGGAGAGCGGCAAATCCAAGGCAAACCCTTCCATGAATAAATGGCCTTGGTTTTTACATGCCAACTTTCTCTACCACTAAAGGGAGACTCAAATTGCCTTACAATCCCCTTCCCATACCCTCCCACAACAGACTCCCTGTGAGGCAGGTGGGGCTGAGAGAGCGCTAACAGCTGTAACTTGCCCAAGGTCAGCCAGCTGGCTTTGTGAGTAGGGGTGGGGAAACCAACCAGGTTCACCAGATTAGCCTCCGCTTCTCACGTGGAAGAGTGGGGAATCAAACCCGGTTCTCTAGAGTCCCCGCTCCCAACCACCACTCTTAACCACTACAGGGGGAATGACCGGGCTTGTAAGGAGGATGCTTTTCCGGAAAGCCCCCTCGCGCCGCCTCCTCCTCCCCCGAAACAGTCCGGCCCCCAACAGTGTTTGAGGGACAGTGAACTGGCCCCCTGTTTAAAAAGTTTGAGGACCCCTGGGCTAGAACGTTGGACTAAGAACTGGGAAACCACGTTGAGATGACCGCTGGGTGACCACAGGCCAGCCACAAAGTCTCAGCCTAACCTACCTACCTCGTAGGGTCGTCGTGAGGATAAAATGGAGGAGAGGAGAAAACGGAGTAGATGAGAGCGATGACCTAAGCCAGTTTGGTTCCCCACTGGGGAGAATGTCAATAAATGTTAATCGTTGCAGTGAGATGTATTAACTTTCTTGAGGAAGAGGGAATCGATGAATCTGTGCAATTTCCAAAAAGGACCTTTCCTGCCTAATTTTTGTCTAACTTTCAATTTCCCGTCTGCTAGTTTTTCAACCCTGCTAACGGCCCTCTCCTTACCAGCCAGAAGGTAAAGCAAGTTGGGAATTAAAAGTAACTAAGGTTAAGGAATTCCTGGAATCTCAGTTCCTGACAACTCGCTTAATCCTTCCTAAAGCCCCCCAGTGGGGGGGGGGGAGGAAAGAGGCAAAACAATTCCTCCGACTCAAATGACTCCCCCCCCCCATGCATGTTCAACACCACCACAGTCACAGATAGCTTCGAAAAAGATGCTCCACTCCAAAGGCAGAAAATGTAGGGTGGTTGTGAAGGGTGGTTTTGTTTTTGCATTTTTAAGCCATTCAGAAAACATGTGAATCCAATCTGCATTTCAAAAAGCTGTTACCACCTTAGAAGGAAGTTATTAGAACCTGAGTTAACACTGTATTAACATACCTGACAGGAGGAAAGCAGATTCCTTTGAAATGAGGAGGAGGAGAAGAGTTGGTTTTTATATGCCGACTTTCTCTACCACTTAAGGAAGATCAAACTGGCTTACAATCACCTTCCCTCCCCCTCCCCACAACAGACACCCTGCAAGGTAGGTGGGGCTGAGAGAGCTCTAAGAGAGCTGTGACTAGCCCAAGGTCGCCCAGCTGGTTTCAAGTGGAAGAGTGGGGAAACCAACCTGGTTCACCAGATTAACATCCGCCGCTCACGTGGAGGAGTGGGGAATCACACCCGGTTCTCCAGATTAGAGTCCACCGCTCCAAACCACCGCTCTTAACCACTACACCACGCTGGCCACGACTGATACCGCGGACCGCCAAAAGAAACAAACCAGTGGGTTCCAGATCAAATGAAGCCTGAACTAATCCTAGAAGCTAAAATGACCAAACCGAGGCTACCGTAATTTGGCCACGTTATGGGAAGACAAGAGTCACAGGAAAAGACAATCATGATAGGAAAAGTCGAAGGCAGCAGGAGAAGAGGAAGACCCAACATGAGATGGATTGACTCTGTCAAGGAAGTCGGGGTCCTCAGTTTGCAACACCTGAGCAAGACGGTTAAGGATAGGGCATTTTGGAGGTCACTGAGTCATAGGGTTGCCATAAGTTGGAAGTGACTTGACAGCACTTAACCCACACATGCATAATTTTTTAAAAAATATACACCAACTCTCAAGCTCAAAGTTTCCCCAGTAAAGAAAACCTATTCTTTATGACCGACAGCGTAACAGAGAAGATCAGCCACACTTAGAAAACACCATTAGAGAAATTTCACGTTCGGTTTCAATTTTTTTCCTCCCCAGAGGCAACTTGGGCATGGAGCCACTGCTCCCGTAATTATGTTTATCACGATGTAAGTTGCCGCTTCATTAAGATAAAGAAAAATTAGACTACCAGACAGGGGTCTCCTAACTTTATTGCGCTGGAGGCCCCCCAGCAAGAAACGAGGCCCGTAAAACTGACAGCAAACGGCAGAGATACAGCTCTTCGCCCCTCTGGATCACATTCAGAAACTTCGAACCCACGCCTTCAGGAAACCACGCCGTGGTGGCCAGTGTGGTGTGGTGGTTCAGAGCGGTGGTTTGGAGCGGTGGACTCTGATCTGGAGAGATCAGAGTGGGTTTGATTCCCCACTCCTCCCCATGAAGCCAGCTGGGTGACCTTGGGCTAGTCACACTCTCTCAGCCCCACCTACCTCACAGGCTGTCTGCCCTGGGGGGCAGGAAGGTGACTGTAAGCCAGTCTGATTCTTCCCTAAGTGGTAGAGAAAGTCAGCATATAAAAACCAACTCTTATTATTATTGTATGAGCCCCGTGGCGCAGAGTGTTAAGCTGCAGTACTGCAGTCCAAGCTCTGCTCACGACCTGAGTTCGATCCCGACAGAAGTTGGTTTCAGGTAGCTGGCTCAAGGTTGACTCAGCCTTCCATCCTTCCGAGGTCGGTCAAATGAGGACCCAGCTTGCTGGGGGTAAAGGGAAGATGACAGGGGAAGGCACTGGCAAACCACCCCGCAAACAAAGTCTGCCTAGAAAACGTCGGGATGTGACGTCACCCCATGGGTCAGGAATGACCCGGTGCTTGCACAGGGGACCTTTACCTTTATTTATTATTATTGTTATTATTGCAGTACATTTTTTAGACATCATGCTATTGCACACTTAATAGACTACCGTATAGCGTAAATGTAATCTTTTATAAGCACTGGGAAACCAAAAATACCCGCGTGGCTCACTTTATCACGATATTCACTGGACTGCAGTGGCCTGGAACCGAACCCGCAATATCTCCGAGGTACGCTTGTATTCTGTCAAGCAGGTGAGGGGGCACGTGGACAAGACAGGCTGGAAGACAAGCAAATCTGTCTGCGCTCCAAGTCGACCGACAGGCCTTTCTTTCCCTTCCTAGGAGGACCCCAAATGCTAGTTACCTGGGCCACCCACACCCAGGAAGTGAAGCGGCGATGCAAAAATAACCATCAGTCAGCAAAAAGCAGACAATGGAGGCCTTTTATCGAAAGCAACTTGGGGGGAGGGGGGGTTAAACATTGGAAAGCCAAGGAGGCATCCCCAAGGTGATAAAGGGTCCCAGTTACACATTAACCCGTTCCCATGCCTACGAAATCCCACTATCTGCAAAGGGTCATTCAGGAGTGGGATACTGGGTGGGATAGAGGGGTCTTGCACCTTCCCGAGGGACCACCCTCCATTATCAGAAGAGGAATGCCAAGTGCAAACAAATCCAACCTTTGGGAGGGGGGAAAGGCCTGAATTTGGCTCAAGATACGCTGCCCTTCGAAAGGAAGAGGAACAAAAGAGGAGAAAAACCAGGACAAAAACGCCGCTTTCAAGCAGCGACCTGGGCTAATAAAACCCAACCCCAGAGAACTCAGCTGCGCCTCTAGTCCTTGCTTATAGGCCAAGCCCCAGCGTCCTTCGGAGGAAAAGGAGAAATGAGGCATCTTCTGCTAACCTTTGCAAGAAATCCCACTTTAAAATGCGTCATGGTGCCGCCATTTTCGAGCTTTCAAACGAGCGTCTTCTATGGACGGCCTTTTGAAAGCACAGAAATGAACGTCAGGGGTGAAATTCGCATGAACACGTGAGGCTGCCTTATACTGAATCAGATCCTTGGTCCATCAAAGTCAGTATCGTCTACGTAGACCGGCAGCGGTCTTTCACATCACCTACCTGCCTAGTCCCTTTAACTGGAGATGCCGGGGATTGAACCTGGGACCTTCTGCATGCCAAGCAGATGCTCTACCACTACGCCACAGCCCCTCCTCAATTCAATGTCTTTCAAAACCTGGACTTTAGTGGACTTTAGGTTTCCAGTCCTCAAGGGTGCAAAAAGTGGGAGGGAGGGGGATTGATGCACTACTTAATAGTTCACTGCCCTTAGCCATAAACAGAAAATCAATAATCTGCCTTGACTTACTTTGGACTATAAATACCGTAAAATGGTATCAATGCGATAAAACAAAAACTATTCCAACCAAATACTCGCTTGCAAGTTTGCTTAATTTGAGTGCTCGATAAAACACGTATTAGAGAAAGTCGTGGAGGCCTTGGGCTGGTCACACACACACACACACACACACACACAGCCTAAGCTATCTCACAGGGGTGTTGTGAGGATAAAATACAGAAGGGAAGAATGTTGTAAGCCATCCTGGATCTCCACTGGTTAGAAAAGCAGGGTATAAACCAATGAAGTAAATAAAATTAAATAAATTTAGCTGCTCTTAGTATTTTTATTTCTTTATTAACTTCACTTATACCCCACCTTTCTCCTCAACGGGGACCAAGATGGTATACGTCATTCTCTTCTCCTCCGTTTTATCCATCCAGCGTGCTTCCACGGCACGAGTGGGGATTCGAACCTGGTTCTTCCAAATTGTAGTGCAGAGCTCTAACCACTACACCACGCTAGCTCTCCGCAAAGCTTCACACATGTGTAGGTTAAGCGTCACCCAGTTGCAACCGACTTACAGCGACCCCCAGCAAGGGACTTTCAAGGCACATGAGAGGCAGAGGTGGTTTGCTGTCGCCTTCCTCTGAAGAGTCTTCTTTGGAGGTCACCCATCCAAGTGCTCATCCTGCGAAGGAAGCGTCTGAGATCTCAAGAGCATCGGGCTCAGGCACAACCAATGTGCTGTAGTGGTTAAGAGAAGTGGACTCTAACCTGGAGAACCGGATTCGATTCCCCACTCCTCCATATGAGCGGCGGACTCTTATCTGAAGAACCGGGTTCCTTTATAGAACCAATCCATCCCGTTGGGTCTTCCTCTTTTCCTGCTGCCCTCGACTTTTCCTAGCATGATTGTCTTTTCCAGGGACTCTTGTCTTCTCATAATGTGACCAAAGTATGATAGCCTTCATTTAGTTGTTTTAGCTACTTCAACACCACCTGCAAATATACTCCCAGCTAGCGTGGTGTAGTGGTTAAGGGCAGCGGACTCTAATCTGGAGAACCAGGTTCGATTCCCCACTCCTCCACATGAGCAGCGGACTCTAATCTGGAGAATCGGGTTTGACTCCCCACTCCTCCACATGAGCAGCAAACTAATTTGGAGAACCGGGTTTGATTCCCCCCCCCTTCCACATGAAGCCAGCTGGGGGATCTTGGGCTAGTCACAGTTCTCTCTGAACTCTCTCAGCCCCACCTGCCTCACAAGGAGACTGTGGGCCGGTTTGATTCTCCTTAAAGGGTAGAGAAAATCGGCATATAAAAACCAACTCTTCTTCTTCTTCTAAACCTGGCTTGACAAAGCACCTATCAATGCATCTTAAACCAACTGTCTAGAACAGAGCTGCCTTGATAGCTTCCAACACAACCGACAAGCACAAAACAATTTTCGACACAAGGACAATTAAGAGAGAACAGGAAGCGCTTCGAAACCTTTTGTCCCAGTGGCAAACGGCCTGCCCCAGAAAACGCCCCGGCAGCCCTGTTTACTCGAGAGAAAACGGCAGCGTGACCCGGCATTACAGCCAGCCCTGCACGCAAACGGAGGAACGCATCACCTTAGCGCTCACCGCAGGCAGGCAGGCAGCCGTGGCTATCGCCGTGCCTTTGTTTGGGTGTCTGGCTGCCGGCGCAGCGTGCACATGCTCCCACACAAAACACTGCAGAGAAGCGGCAGGAGGCTCTGGGCATGCGATTTAAACAAAGGGTGGCGGGGGGGAGACCCACACAGCAGTCAAAAACGCCAAACTGTTCCTCCAAGCCTGCCCGGATATGAGGAAATAGTTCGCAACGCAGCCTAGAATGAAATAAAATGAGTTGGCGGCAGGCTATGCGGTGTCAGGCACCGCAGGTTCCACCCATCTTTCACTCCCAGGACAACAGAGGCATTCGGCTCCCAGAGTCTGCAATACCATATGTGCCTTTCTACCCATAGCTCTGCATGCTAGTTGACACATGGGAGGGCGGCTATGGCCTTTAATTCCCAAACCACGCGCCAGGACACATTACCCTGACGCAAGAGATCGGCTACTATGCCGGAAAAGGAGCGGGTGGGGTGGGGTGGGTGAAGCGAAAGGGTACTGCAAGGCGAAGAATGCAATGCCCCTCGCTGCTCTGGAAGATTAACTGCTCAAAATCCTCTGACTCACGCCCTCCGCCCAGCCAACCTTTGCTGCAGATGGGTCATTCAGCCACGCCTCTGCTCTGCACCGGGCTACGCTCAATTATGTCCAGACGTGGAGGTGGAAGCTAATTCCAGAGGGTAGCTGTTGTTGGGCTGCAGTAGAAGAGGTAGTATGAAGTCCCGTAGCACATCAGAGACCAACAAGAGGGGCTGTGGCTCAGTGGTAGAGCATCTGCTTGGCATGCAGAAGGTCCCAGGTTCAATCCCCGGCGTCTCCAGTTAAAGGGACCAGGCAGATGATGCGGAAGACCTCTGCCTGAGACCCTGGAAAGCCATGGAGAGGGGTCATGGCTGAGTGGTAGAGCATCTGCTTGGCAAGCAGAAGGTCACAGGTTCAATCCCCAACATCTCCAGTTAAAGGGACTAGGCAAGTAGGTGATGGGAAAGACCTCCGCCTGAGATCCTGGAAAGCGGTTGTGGCTCAGTGGTAGAGCATCTGGTAGGCATGCAGAAGGTCCCAGGTTCAAACCTCAGCATCTCCCGTTAAAGAGACTAGGCAAGTAGGTGATGGGAAAGACCTCCGCCTGAGATCCTGGAGAGCCGCTGCCAGTCTGAGGAGACAATACTGACTTTGAAAAGACCCTGATGGTCTGATTCAGTATAAGGCAGCTTCATGTGTTCGTGTGTTCAAGATTTTCGGGGTATAAGCTTTCGAGAGTCAACGCTGCCCTTTGTCAGATGAAGATTTTATTTATTTATTTATTTATTTGAAACATTTATTAGCCGCCTTTCTTCCTTATGGAGCTCAAGGTGGCTTACAACTTTTAAAAAAACACACAATTTATTCAAAACATAAACACCAAAATTTTAAAACCACAACTTGGGACTGCTTGTAAATGTAACCAAATGTAGTCCTAAACAAAACTGTCTTCGACTGCTCCTAAAGATTGAAAGTTAGGGGGGCCAGGCGCGCCTCCCTGGGAAGGTTGCTCCATAATCGTGGGGCAGCCACTGAAAAGGCCCTTTACCATGTACCCACCAAATGAGCTTCTATCATTTTTCTCTTTACTCTCGCAGGCTGCTATCAAATTAAAAAGCTTAAGAATTAAAAGTGGCAACTAAGTCTGCTGTAGATAGCTAAGTCTGGTTGACACTTCACATGAAAACTGCATTTAGACAGCCTTTCTTTAAAAAAAAAAACATTTAAAAAAACCGTAGGCAGTTTACCAAAAAAAAAAACAATTTAACCAAGAGTGGATATTTCAAACATTATTAAACATTGCTCCTTTGAGCCTCAGCCTGTGGAACGTTTTCTTGGACAGAGAACAGTCTGTTGTAAAGAGCATTCTCAAGATTATAATATATTAAATTCTCGGGAGGGAGCTGCTCTCTGGCTTGTGAAATAAAAAGCACTTGGGATTTCACTCTGTAAAACCACGGCTCCTTCTCTCCGAGATACAAGCCGAGAGGAAGAGGAGGCGCGCACGGTTGCTAAATCCGTCATCTCGTACTACTGTTAGGCAGCTACGCGACTCCAAGCCAAGTCTGCAAGCACTGCAGTTCACCCAGCTTGGATGAAGAAGAAGAGGAAGAGTTTGTTTTTATATGCTGACTTTCGCTACCACTTAAGGGAGAATCAAACTGACTTAACAATCACCTTCTTTTCCCCTCCCCACAACAGACACCCTGGGAGGTAGGTGGGGCTGAGAGAGTGTGACTAGCCCAAGGTCACCCAGCCAGCTTCATGTGTAGGAGTGGGGAAACAAATCCAGTTCACCGGATTAGCCTCCGCCGCGCACGTGGAGGAGTGGGGAATCAAACCTGGTTCTCCAGATCAGAGCGCACCATTCCAAACCACCGCTCTTAAGCACTATACCATGCTGGCTCCAACAAAAAACGTGAATCACGTCCAGGAATACGACTTGACTCCAGCTAAGCAAGGTTGGCAGGAAAAAAAAAACCCTTATAGAAGCATAATCCTAAAATGCTAAGGTCAGACAGCATCTTCCTTGAGAGGAATGAGCGCCTTGACGGTGAACACAGAAACACATGAAGCTGCCTTATACTGAATCAGACCCTTGGTCCATCAAAGTCGGTATTGTCTACTCAGACTGGCAGCGGCTCTCCAGGGTCTCAGGCAGGGGTCTTTCACATCACCTACCTGCCCAGTTCCTTTAATTGGAGATTCCGGGGACTGAACCTGGGACCTTCTACATATCAAGCAGATGCTGTACCACTGAGCCACAGCCCCTACCCCAAAACTGGCTACATCTATTCTTGGATACCCTGACCGGGATGCCCCAGGCTAGCTCGATCTCGTCAGATCTCAGAAGCTAAAGCCGAATAAACCCTGGTCAGAGTCAACCCTCCAAGGAATTCCAGGGTTGACAGCCAGTGTGGTGTAGTAGTTCTCTAATCTGGAGAACCGGGTTGGATTCCCCACTTCTCCACATGAATGGTGGACTCAAATCTGGTGAACCGGGTTGGATTCCCCACTCCTCCACATGAAGCCTGCTGGGTGACCTTGGGCCAGTCACAGTTCTCTCCGAACTCTCTAAGCCCCGCCTACATCACAAGGTGTCTGTTGTGGAGAGAGGAAGGGAAGGATAGTATTTGTAAGCCAGTTTTTTTTTATCCTCAAAAGGATGCGAAAGTTGGCATATAAAAACCAACTCTTCTTCTTCTATGCAGAGGCAGGCAATGGCAAACCACCTCTATTTGCCTCTTGCCTTGAGAACTTTATGGGGTCATTATAAGTCAGCCGCAATTTGATGGCACTTTCCAACACTAATCCCATTCTTGGGTCACGGAAGTTGCTGAATGGAAACACCTGCAGAAAATGAAGTGCCAGAGGAGTGCTTAAAATGATCAGGTTCATCCCTTGTGGCTCATGATAGTCTGGGCGAGCTAAGAGTTCCCTCCAGAGCAAATGCCTCAGCAGTCACGGACAGGATTCATGACTGAAGTCGTGGGAAATCGATGATTCCTCTTCAGGTTTTGGTCCCTGCCCCATTCCCTGGAGGGAAGCTGTTGAGGGGAAATTTCAGCATCCTTCTTGTGAAAACCAAGGATAAGATAAAAGAAATGCCCAGATTAATTACCAGAGAACTGTCAGAGGACACAGAGTGTGCTTTAGATCGGAATCCAAGAAACAACCCAACTCTGGGCTTAAGTATGAAGACGAGTCCCTAAGGTCTGAAGCTCATCTCTCTGCCATGGGTTCCAAAACAAAAAGGGCCACACATAACAATACTTTTATATGAGTTATTTAATTTATTTATACCCTGCCTTTCTCCCCAATAGTGACCCAAAAATGGCTCACGCCATTCTCTTCTCCTCCATTTTATCCTCACAACAATCCTGTTGTCAGGTCCCCCTCAACGGCTCTTGACATGAGTTAGGCCAAGGCTTAGCTCCTCAACAGCTCTTGACATGAGTTAGGCCAAGGCTTAGCTCCCCTTCAAATCTTTGGTTCCCATGCATGTAATGTTGTGTACAGCCAGTCTTTTCTGTTTCATTTGACTGGCCAGCTGCGGAGCCATGTTTAGTCTTCCGCTCCTGAGAACCTTCTTATCTTCACCATGTTTACCCCTACTGTGTAATCCTATAAACATGTACTCACTTGTAGCTCCTCATTGCAAGCTTTCCTTGCTAGTATGCAGCCAGATCTGTTTCACTGTTTCTAGTTCTTAATAAAGTATTACTCAATTCAGAAGTCACCTGCCTGAGTTGCTTTTGGGATGCTTAAGACAGCCTCAGTCTGACACCTGTGAGGTAAGTTAGGCCAAGAACGTTGACTTGCCCAAGGTCACCCAGCAGGCTCTCGGGACACAGTGGGGATTCGAACCTGGGCCTCCTGTTCTGACACATTAATTCAGGGGTGTCAAGCTCATTTGTTACAAGAGGCCAGAAAGGACATGTTACTTGGTTGGGCCAGGCCAAGCCTCGCCTCCCAGATCGGGACTGGGGGGAGTGGCTGCCTCGGCTGGTTCGGAGGTCAGATAACAGCTCTCAAGGGAGTGGATAGGGCCCGCAGACCATACGTTTGACACCCCTGCTCTAATCACTACACCCCACTGGCTCCAATGACATCAGGCCATTATCAGGAGGGAGTTCCATCCAAAGTGGAACAGGTCAGTGGTTGAGAATGACGAAAAAAGCCCAAGAAATAATCCACTAGATGTTCTCATAGTCCTTTGCAACAGATGCAGTGTTGGGTTACCCTCATGGGGAAGCGGCAAAGGATGCAGTGTCGATCTGCTCAGCACTCTAAGGCCATTTATACATAGCTGTTTCCTCGCGGTAACCCCGCTGACTACTTCGGGGCTTTGCTTTGATTATGCTTGCATTTTTCCAACTGTCAGAGGTTGCCTTGCTCTCCCCGCATGTTTCCCCTGCATTTTCCGGATGCTGGCTAAACACAAATCCAGAAAACGCAAACGAAACCTGCGGGGAGAGCGAGGCGACCTCTGACCGTCAGAAAAATGCAAGCATTATCAAAGCAAAGCCCCGAAGTAGCCGGCAGGGTGACCATGAGGAAACAGACATGCATAAACGGCCTTAGTGATACGAGAAAACAACATCCTTAGGAAGAGTCCCAATATACATCCAATACTTTTCAGAGTTTCCAAGAAGAAAATGACTAGTGAGTAATACAGTCCTGTTTAGGAACTTTGTATCTAGTGAAATAGAATTATTATTTTTTTGCCGTCAAGTCATGGCTGACTTATGGCGACCGCTGATGAGGTTTTCAAGGCAAGAGACATTCAGGGGTGGTTGGCCACTGCCTGCCTCCGCATCATGATCCCGGTACTCCTTCTAGGTCTCCTATCCAAACATTTGCCCGGGCCGACCCTGCTTAGCTTCAGAGTTCTGACGAGATCGGGCTAGCCTAGGGCTATCCAGATTAGGGCTGTAAAACAGAATGGAAACCCTCAAATGCATCATCAAATCACCAAGACAGAATAATCACATTGGCCTTGATCGATAAGACTGGGAATGCACTGCTACAGCTGCTGTTTTCCTCCACAGAGGAAATTCCTGAGATTTGCTGATCAAGGCAACCATTTTCAATTCAAGACCGTACCGTTTGGGCTGGCTGCGACCCCGGCAACTCTTTAGAAAAACAATAGCGATGACTGTTGCTCAACTCCATGAATTCTCCACCTAGACATAGTGAACGGTTCAGCACAGGGCAAGCTTTTCTTATCACCAGACGAGACAGAGGGGTCCGGCGTGAAGTCTGGGCTGCAAAGTAGTGATATCCAAGTCTGTGGACTTTCTGTTCTTGGTCCATCTTCAGAGGTCAGCGATTACATATAATGAATTGGTCCCATGGGCCAGGTTGCATCCCAGACTTCTGCAACGGATGCTAATTTTAGGCCCACTTTCTCCCAACGCAATTGGGGCCCTGAGAAGATAACCTCATATAAACTGTATTCTGATGGGAGTGATTCTCATTAATCCAACAGTGGTACACAGACTTCCTTCCCGGAGGCTTCACATAGTAATCTAGGGTCTTACTGCCCATCTATTTGAGGCCACTGGGAAGTCCCATTGAAGATGTTGCCAAAAGAAGTACTTTCTTAGAGTGGTGACCTCCACTCAGTTCTGTCCATCTGAAGTAGCCTAGGAGATTTTGGAAACAACGCTAAAAAACACATCAAACATCTTAACAACTCTAAATTTAGCTGGGGCTGTGGTTGAACTTCAATCGAGAACACAGAAATGTGATCGGGTTTTTTTTAGGCACTCTCCAAAACCGAGAAACTTTGTACACACTCTATTGACATTTTTTAAATGAAAGGGATCCGGGGGGGGGGGGGGGAGCAAAAACGCAAGGCTGCGTCAATGCGCCGGTGTTGTGTAACTCCCAAAGAACTTTCTCCAGGTGGCAAACATTTTCTCCTTGGAGAGAACTCTTCACTACTGACTCAACACTGACTTGAATAGGTGTGGTCAGTCTGAAAGCATATTCGCCGCGGCTCAAACATGTTCTACTAGGACAGGGGTCGGCAAACTCATTAGTCAAAAGAGCCAAATATCAACAGTACAATGATTGAGATTTCTTTTGAGAGCCAAATTTCTTAAACTTAAACTATATAGGTAGGTACACTGTTTATTAACTTAATAAACTTTAATTAAAGTTTTAAGTCTTAATTAAACTATGATACACTGAATAAAACTTGATATCATACTTAATAGTGATCTTATTTATTGATTAAAATTAAATCGTAAGTCCCTGCCATTT
This sequence comes from Euleptes europaea, assembly GCF_029931775.1. Taxonomy (NCBI): domain Eukaryota; kingdom Metazoa; phylum Chordata; class Lepidosauria; order Squamata; family Sphaerodactylidae; genus Euleptes; species Euleptes europaea. Next base: position 17,088,999 of record NC_079331.1, on the reverse strand, counting down.
CCCACTCCCCGTCCGGATTCCTTGTCTGGAGGCCTGGTGTACCACCATAAAAGCCTATTGGTAGACCTGGCCTCCGGCTGAGTCCCACTGGGAGGCCAGGTCTACCCATTGGCTTTCTTGGCAGTAGACCTGGCCTCCGGAGGCCCATAGAAGCCAATTGGTAGACCTGGCCTCTGAAGGGGGACTTTTTCCAGGTCTACTGCCAAGAAAGCCAGTGGGTAGACATGGCCTCCCAATGGGACTCAGCCAGAGGCCAGGTCTACCAAAGGAAGCCCGCCCCGCCCAACAGCTGATAGGCGGGGGGGCCAGGAACCGCCGAGCCGCCCAGCAATCGTGCGGCTAGAGGGGAGGCTTTAGCCTCCCAACCATTGAGGGCAAGGGAAAGGGGGACCCGGCCATTCTCCATGGGGGGGGGGGGAGAGAGACAGCACGCCCGCTCTCTCTCTCTCTCTCAGGCGCGCTGGCGCGAGAGGGCGCAAGAATTTGTTTCGGGATGGGTGTGACGAAATGGGGGATGAGGGGGGAGAAAGAAGAGAAAAGGTGGTTTTACCATCTCAAAGAAATGGAAGTTTGTGAAACTTGAGCCTACTCCAAGCCCACTCAAACCAGCTATTGGACTGGAGAGAATATGGCAATTCTTAGGATTCTGCATCCCGCCTTAGTAGCCCTTATGGGGTATAAGCATGAAGCTACCTTATACTGAATCACACCATCAGACCATTGAGGTCAGTATTCTCTACTTAGGCTTCCAGCAGCTCTCTAGGGCAGGGTGTCAGACATAAGGCCCGTGGGCTGGATCCCACCCCTTGAGAGCTCTTATCCAGCCTGCGAGGCAGCTGAGGCAGCCACCCCCCCTCCCAGTCCCAATCTGGGCTGGTGAGACAAGGCCCAGCCCAACCAAGTGACATTTTCTCCAACAGAACTGATCTCTGTAGTCTGGAGATGAGATGTAATCCCAGGGGATCCCCAGGTCCCACCTGGAGGCTGGCATCCCTAGAGCAGAAAGACGTCAGTGGGGTACAGTGCCATAGAATCCATCCTCCAACGCATCCCTTTTCTTCAGGGAAGAGGAGCTGTAATTCTGGGGGGTTACGCTCATGCCAAAAGAACATAAGCAAGCTCTTAAGAGTAGAAAAGAGCAAGAGTCCAGTAGCACCTTAACAACATAAGAAAGGCCCTGTTGGATCAGACCAAGGTCCATCAAGTCCAGTAGTCTGTTCCCACAATGGCCAACCAGGTGCCTTTAGGAAGCCCACAAGCAAGATGACTGCAGTAGCATTATCCTTCCTGTGTTCCAAACCACCTAATATAATAGGCATGCTCCTCTGATACTGGAGATAAAGTCTGGTTTTAAAAAGGAATAACGACAATAAATGACCCCTTATTTCCTGAGTAAGACATCCTGCCATTCTATGCATTATCTGCACATCAAAAATGGGTACATAAGAATATAAGAAAGGCCCTGTTGGATCAGACCAAGGACCATCAAGTCCAGCAGTCTGTTCACACAGTGGCCAACCAGGTGCCTTTAGGAAGCCCACAAGCAAGATGACTGCAGCAGCATTATCCTATCTGTGTTCCAAAGCACGTAATATAATAGGCATGCTCCTCTGATCCTGGAGAGAACAAGTATGCATCATGATTACTATTCATTTTGACTAGTAGCCATGGATAACCCTATCCTCCATGAACATGCCCACTCCCCTCTTGAAGCCTTCCAAGTTGGCAGCCATCACCACATCAGGAAGGGAGTTCTATAATTTAACTATGCATTGTGTAAAGAAATACTTCCTTTTATCTGTTTTGAATTGGTCACCCTCCAGCTTCAGCAGATGACCTCTATCATGTCTCCCCTTAACCGCCTCCTTTCCAAGCTAAACAGCCCTAAGTGTTTTAACCGCTCCTCATAGGGCAGTTCGTCTAGCCCCCTGCTCATTTTGGTTGCTCTTTTCTGCACCTTCTCAAGCTCTTCCGCATTCCTCCTTTCAAGTTCTTCTCTGTCTCCATCCTCCTCACATTCCCTCTTTCCATTTTCTCTACGCCCCCTCTCTAAAGCCTCTGGTCTCTTTTTTTAATGCCCATCCCAAGCAAATCGTTTTCTTCAACTCAGTTCTGCACACAAATCAGTTTTTAGCTTTTCCACCCCAAAAAATTAAGGAGAGATCACTTTACAGATGGAACTCGTTTTTCCAAAGGCAAGAATGGACCTTCCTTGATTTTCTACTTTTCAGAGTTCATCCAAATGAATTCACGGAGGACTTGATGGAAATGCGACCTTACTGGCAGAGTTTAGCAGAATCCCCGTGTAGAAACCATCTTCTGTCCTTTTAAATTATAATGTTTTTCCTGCAACGGAGGTAATATTTTCTCCTTGCAAAAGCTATCATTATTCTCTGACTAATTCATACTTTCCTAAAGGCAGGCCAAAACAGGGCTCAAAATACTTAAAACAGGCTGTCTGCTCAAGATAGTGATGATAATAATAACAACAATAATAAATATCTTGCACTCATAAAATTCTTTTAAACTCGCAAGGACCTGGGGTGCTCCGCAAATGACATACAGGTTCGGTGCGTTTCACTTGCTCCCAGGAAGAACTGCTGTCATAGTATGCACAAACCTTTAGCCCACAAGGTAAAAGAAGGGTGGGGAAAGAGTTCTAGCAGAAATAGAATTCAGTGGAAGGCACGGCCAGCATGTGGAAAGCTTGAAAATTCACAGGGGCCTCAAGATTGACCAAAGTCCGCTGCCCAAAGCACAGTTCTTCTCATTACATGGAGCTCCAAGAAATCTCAACTCTCCACCTGAGTAAGGATCCTAGTCATGATACCTACCTATTCTCTCCAGGATCAGAGGAGCATGCTGATCATATCAGGTGCTGTGGAACACAGGCAGAAGAATGCTGCTACAATCATCTTGTTTGTGGGCTTCCTAGAAGCACCTGGTTGGCCACTGGGTGAACAGACTGCTGGACTTGATGGGCCTTGGTCTGATCCAGTAGGGTCTTTCTTATGTTCGTATGTTCTAAGGCTTTAAGAGGGGAGTAGACATGTTCATGGAAGAGAGGGCCATCCATGGCTACTAGTCAAAATGGATACTAATGCATATCTATTCTCTCCAGGATCAGAGGAGCATGCCGATCATATTAGGTGCTGTGGAACACAGGCAGGAGAATGCTGCTATATGTAAGCTCTAGTCCCGTGATAATCCCATAAACAGACTGCAGCAGACAGTCCAAAGAAAGCTGATTTATTACAAAATCCACAGGTAACAGAAGCCAGGAGTCAAAATGGACACCAGTAAAAGCTATGGGTACAGTACAGGGCATATATAGAAGAGCAAAGGGCAAATCTGGGTAGATCAGGATACCATGGCAACCCCCCTCCCTGGAGTTGTCAGGAGGCTAGGAGAGTTCCCATATAAAGAAGTCTAAACATAGGGCACGAGGCTGGCCTTGGCCGGCACCTGGAGAAACCACAATATTCCTTTCTCAGATCCATGCCTGACACTGCAATCGTCTTGTTTGTGGGCTTCCTAGAGGCACCTGGTTGGCCACTTGTGTGAACAGACTGCTGGACTTGATGGACCTTGGTCTGATCCAGCAGGGCTTTCCTTATGTTCTTATGTTTCATTGTTACCCAGCTAGCATTAAAGTTAACCGTTTGCCTATTTTCAGGCCCTGAACAGCAAAGGCTCCAAAAAACTGTTCTTCTGCTAACGCCTGCTGCAAGGACAGCATGCAAACAAAGAATTCATAACCAATTTATGAATGATTTTCCTTTTTTAAAAAAAAAACAGGAAGGGTTTTGCTATTATCAGTTCCTTGAGGGCAATCGGGTTCAGCGCATACCGTTCCATTCAAGCAGTTGATAATGCTAACCCTTGCTACAGAGATACTTTTTTTAAGGGGGGAGGATTCTGGTTTCCCAGTGCAAATGCAATTAGTTCCCATTAGTTACGTTGCCAGCAACGGCAACTGAGCAATGAGAAATAACCGGATATGGATTAATGGTCATTGGAATAGTCTCTAAATGGCATTAAAAGTCTCCTGGACACTTCCTTCTCGCCCGTCTGCCCCCGCTGCTGCTCCTACGCTTGAAATTATATTAAGGCTTCAAGAGACATCTAAAAGAGCCCCCACTCGCTCCAGTACAGAGTGAATAAGCCATTACTTGAGCGAATTGTGGGGGAAGTGCTACTCGGTGTTTTCCTGTTGGCGCTGGATACAGAGCAACGCTCGCATTTACGCTTGGGTTCACGGCAAGGAGTATTTCTAAGTAACCTTTTAACCTCTGAGTAGTAGTTCTTAAGTAGGGGACCCATGGTGCAGAGTGGTAAGCTGCAGTCAAAATCTCTACTCACAGCCTAAGTTCGATCCCAATGGAAGTCGGTTTCAGGAAACCGGCTCAAGGTTGACTCAGCCTTCCATCTTTCCAAGATTGGTAAAATCAGCGCCCAGCTTGCTGGGGGTAAAGTGTAAATGACTGGGGAAGGCACTGGCAAACCACCCCGTAAACAGAGTCTGCCTAGTGACCGTCGGGATGTGACATCACCCCATGGGTCAGTAATGACCCGGTGCTTGCATAGGGGACCTTTACCATTTTGGTAGATCTGTTAGAGTCAGTGTGGCATGGTGGTTAAGATGTCAGACTAAGACCTGGGAAATCCAGGTTCAAATCCCCACTTGGCCATGTAAGCTTGCTGGGTGACTTTGGGCCGGTCACACACACTCAGCCCCGACCCTGGCAAGTATTTTGATGAGTACCTCCAAGGAATACCAGGGGCATAACGAGAAGGCAGGCAATGGCAAACCACCTCCAAATGTCTCTTGCCTTGAAAACCCTATGGGGTCGCCATAAATCAGCTGTGACTTGATGGAAAAACACACAGAGAGAGTAGATCTGTTATATCACAATACCAGGAAGGAGGGGGGTTTACAGACGGTGTCAGAATAGAGATCTGATTTCACCAACTCAGCATAGTTTCAGTTGGGCAGCCGTGTTGGTCTGCAATAGAAGAGCAAGATTCGAATCCGGCAGCACCTTAAAGACCGACAAGGTGATCTCTATTTAAGGTTTTTGCAAAAAAATAATACACATTTGCTATAAAGAGCAGTACGGTAAAGCCAACATTGATCACTTCAAGACGCTCAAGCTGTAAACAATCTAAAATGGCTCCCTCCATAGGAGAGCAAGATATTCTCTTGAATACAAGAAGTGAACCAAGAAACTGAGATGCAGCTACCTATCCAAAAACGTACCACAGGAAAACGAAGAAAGATCAGCCAATACATTGGTAGTATGCTATGATAAACCTGAGACAGATGCACTCACTTCTTCATGTTCCCAACTGTGGTACAAACCAGTGCAGAAGGGACTTCTCAGCCTACACCAGGGGTGTCAAACATATTGCCGGCTCCAGCTCTCTGAGAGCTCTCATCGGGGCCAAGAGCCAGCCAAGGCAGCCACCACCAACACCCCCTGCTCCCGAACGGGGCTGGCGAGGCATGGCCCGGCCCGGCCAAGTGACCTTTATGTCATATCCGGCCCTCGTAAAAAATGAGTTCGGCACCCCTGGCCTAGACCTCAGAGAGAAGAAAGCTTCCTCCTAACCAAACCAACAGGTTTACAAGGGGTTGCATCCATTTTTCGGAATTACGAGATTTCGTCAAGGACGTCCAAATTGACTTGCTTAACAGGAGTGCTTGGTCCTTGTCTAGCAGGTTCCCATTTGCCTTCAGGACTGTCCAGGTAGCTCACATTCTACAAGGAGTCAGAGACCCTATTTTGCAGGTGGGGGAACTTTCTCGGGAGTTGGAAAGAGAGCAAGGAACATTCCCTTGCCAACCCCCAATGCTACACTGTTAACCTAAGAATTTGAAATTCCAACCTCATCTCTAATCCCTTTTCTTTCAGGCTTCATCCCACATCAAGAGCCAGCGTGGTGTAGTGGTCAAGAGTGGTGGACTCTAATCTGGAGAACATGGTTGGATTCCCCACTCCTCCACATGAAGCCTGCTTGGTGACCTTGAGCTAGTCCCAGTTCTCTCAGAACTCTCTCAGCCTCACCTACTCTGTGGCTGTGGCTCAGTGGTAGAGCATCTGCTTGATATGCAGAAGGTCCCAGGTTCAATCCCCGGCATCTCCAGATAAAGGAACCAGGCAAGTAGGTGATGTGAAAGACCTCTACCTGAGACCCTGGAGAGCCACTGCCGGTCTGAGTAGACAATACTGACTTGGATGGACCAAGGGTCTGAGTCAGTACAAGGCAACTTCATGCGTACCTCACAAGATGTCTGTTGTGGAGAGAGGAGGGGAAGGAGATTGTAAGCCACTCTGAGACTCCTCAAAGGTAGAGAAAATCGAGCTATAAAAACCATCTTTTCTTCTTTATCAGCAAAAATTTCTAACAACCTTTACGAATGCTATTTACATTGCATACGCTTATCAAATCTTCAGGAATTTTTTGCACCAGGCATCTAATTTTTCCATCCTGCTGTTTTCTGAAGTACAACATAACATTGTCAATGTCAAAAACAGTCATCTACTCATTACATATTCCTCGACCTAAAACTCAGAACCACTATTGTTGAAGTTTCTCCTTCTCATATCGATTCAGTTACAAAACGAGAATTCCGCAATAATCCTTCCTGGGGCGAATTTTCTCTTCTAATTTCTCTAGCTCAAATATTTTGGGCATATTATTTCATTAATAAAAAAGCTTCCTCCAAGATTTGAAAGTACCGAGAGCACAGGCCAGATATTTACTTTAAAAAAAATTACAGACCACCTTTTCTCAAACAGTAGGCACTCGGGATATACATTTCCCGGAATAAAATAACCATTTTAATCACCAAAAGTTTAATATTTAAGCCCATATGCTTACAGATTATCAGCTCTGTTTCTGGTTTTTAAGAGAAATCAACTTTTTAACATGCTTGAGTGTTAGTTCTGTGTGCAAATGATTAAGTATAGCACCGGCATTTGTAAACACGGGACCCCTTGCCCAGTTTTCCAAACCTTGGAAAAACATTTTTAGCAACATGGAAAGGTAAACGAATCCTTACCGTTTAAACAAAAGGTTTGACTTTAGCGGGCCCAGGACAATTTTTGGAACATCAGTCATACAAAAGGGTGTTCCCATCAAGGGCCCAACCCCTAGATCTGCACAAGATTTCTAAATGTTCAAAAATGATAGCCGCTGTCAAGACCACTAAAAATTCTCATTGTGAAATCACTGGACTTTGGCATTTGTCCTTCGGTATTTATTTTGATATTTATCTCAGATACCTTTGGTACTTATCGCAAACATGAATAACTTGATTTAATCTTCTCTCTCGCACTGGCGGTTTCCTCTGTTTACCTACGGCAGTTGCTTCAACGGAATAGGAACATCTTGTTTCGCCCGTCTGTGCTACAGATTAACATCCTGCCTCCAATCCCCTCGCCATCCAAGACACCCCCCCAACTTCATAACCCAGTAAAATCTGTACCTCCCGCTGCAACCGTTTTATTTTCTCTCTGCATGCTACCCTAGATTCCCCCATTACCCCCTCAAACAAAACCAAGAGTACTCGGAAAAACTTCGCCGTTGAATATAACTCAGAGTTTACTATAATTTCAAATTATGAACACCTTTCCCCAGTTTTGCTAGTTTTAATGAACACCACAAATTCTATTCCAACAGAGGTTCTTCCCATATACTTTAATCCAGGGGTGTCAAACCCCCGGCCCGCGGGCTGGATCCGACCCCCGTAGGGCTGGATCCAGCCCCCGGAGGGCTGTTCGCCGGCCCCCCAGCTGACGCCACCCCCCTCCCCCTCCCGCACTTTCCCCGGGTGCAGCCCTGGCTGGGGAGAGGCAGGAGCTGCCCCTGGTTAGCGCGTGCATGTGTGAGAGAAGTTTTCCCTGCGCTGAGCATCCTTGGCTCTTTCTGTGTGCCTCTCCCCTCGATTTTTTATTCCATCTTGCCTGGGCTGGGGAGAGACAGGAGCTACCCTCTGCTCATCCTATACAACAGCCATGATCTGCCTTTGGCTGGCTGGGGAAAAGCTGCTCTTCTGTGCTGAGCTGGCTACCTGGTGACCGACATGCATCTTTTTGCATCTGCCTCTCCCCCTCACTTTCTTCCTTCAGTCCTGGGGAAGATGAGTTCCTAGCATAGGTCTTGGCTAGTCTGCTCTCTCCAGGATCAGAGGAGCATGCCTAATATATTAGGCGTTTTGGAACACAGGCAGGATGGTGCTGCTGCAGTCGTCTTGTTTGGGGGCTTCCTATGGGGTTGCTGTAAGTCAGCTGTGACTTGACAGCAAACCACACACACGTCTCTATGTGATCAAAGACCTACTGACCGTATTTGTAGGCTACAATCTGTATGGAATGAGAGTCTGTCTGATCACTGGGGAAAGGGACCTCACAGGAAGTGGTCCTGGGAGTGTGGTCCTGGGAGTGTGGTCCTGGGAGTGTGGTCACTTGACCTTTGACCTGGAAGTGACATCACACGATGGGACCTCACAACGTGACGTCACATCCTTGATACGCACCGCCCCGTTTATTTACACATGGCCCGGCCCGACCAAGTGACATTCATATCATATCCGGCCCTCCTAACAAATGAGTTCGACCCCCCTGCTTTAATCTCTTAACTTCCCCACCCGAAGACGTGCTTTCACCCTAGCAAGACTAAATGCATTCCCCGCACAGGTTTTAAATAGCCGCTTTCTAAAAACCCCATTCAGCGAGCCCCTGTGTGACTGTGGAGTTGGTGAAATTGAAACCCTAGGGGCATCTGCTTCTTTTTTGTAAGAACTGGAATAAGGAGAGAACCAGGTGGATCATACCCATTCTTACAAAGTATAATCTTCCTTTGGAACTCTGGACCGTCCCTTTTCTCTTATCAGATCTAGAGATAGATCCCGAGAAAATTTATCAGGTGGCAAAATACTTAACCCAAGTAATGGCTTTAAAACTGTCCTGCTAAATGATGCGGGTACTTTGCTCCAAGAGGTATTGTTGAACGTGTATAATTTTATTATACGTGTTTTATGTAATTTATGCATTTTAAGTATTTTATAAGTTTATGCATATTTATGTATTTGCTTATGGCTTGGTTAGTCAGCAATAAACCAAACTTGCTGTCTCCTTTCGAAGAATTTTTTGACACTATAAGGTTCTGGTGTACAGTCTAGTGACCTTTCTCTTTCCTCCCAAAGGCAAGGGTTCCCGCATGGCTGGATCGCGCACGTCTTTTGGCAACTCCTTCCCGACATAGGACACGCACACACCGCCAGCCTGCCCGCACCCATAACCTTAACCCGTTGCAACTGTGCTGTTTATTTCAAAAAAAATGCCCACGGACACCCCAGGACACACAACTTCCATTTTCGCGAAACAATCCCTCTGCGCCATCTGACTCAGAGCCGTGCTCTAAGAATGCAGTGCTGTTCGGGCCAACGGTTGCATTCCTTTGAGATGACGCATGCCGGGGCCTCTCAGGGTTGGGGCCTGTGGCTTCTCTCCCACCCCCCACCCCGTCCACCCCCTCTTCATCGTGCAGCGTTGGAGTGACTAAGCGGACAAGAATTCCTAGCCAATTATAAACCCACTTAAAAAGAAAGGCAACCCCCCCCCCCCTTCAACATACACAACCAATCCCTTTGCCATCTTACGCTGGAGGTTGCTATTCATAGAAGGGAAGGAAAAAATTCCACCTCCGGCCCTCAACATCCGTCCCGCTTGCTAGATCTGCAGCGCTTGTTCTAGGCACACACGTTCAAGATGTGTGCGTCGGGGGGGTTGCACGGACCGAACCTATTTCTTTCCTTTCAACGAGGAAAGGTGAAAGGGACGCTAGGTGAAACCACCGACTCCCCCCCCCCCCGCGCACGCACACCCAGCCGAGCTAGTAAAATAACAACTATAAACAGAATTTTGCCATCCCAGGAAGGGATGCAGGCTTTTAACATCAGGAAAACATCCCATCGGCCTCTTAAACCTTGTGCAAAATCAAGTATTTCGAGCTGGGAAGGCAGAGGGAAACAGTTCCACTGGAAAAGGTCACTTTTGCTTCCATAAGAACATAAGAAAGGCCATGCTGGATCAGGCCAAGGTCCCACAAGTCCAGCAGTCTGATCTCACAGTGGCCAACCAGGTGCCTCTAGGAAGCCCCCAAACAAGACGGCTGCAGCAGCATTGTCCTACCTGTGTTCCACAGCACCTAATACATTAGGCATGCTCCTCCAATCCTGGAGAGACTAGGTATGCAATGACTAGTATCCATTTTTACTAGTAGTCATGAATAGCCCGCTCCTCCATGAACATGTCCACTCCCCTCTTAAAGTCTTCCAAGTTGGCAGCCATCACCACATCCTGAGGCAGGGAGTTCCACAATTTAACTATGCACTGTGTGAAGAAATACGTCCTTTAATCGGTTTTGAATCTCTCGCCCTGCAGCTTCAGCAGATGACCCCGTGTTCTGGTATTATGAGAGAGGGAGAAAAGCTTCTCCCTGTCCACTCTCTCCATACCATGCATCATTTTATAGACCTCTATTCATATCATGCATCATTTTATAGACCGTCATCACCTTCTTTCCAAGCGAAACAGCCCTAAGTTTAGATCAAGGTTTGCTCAGACTTGGGTTTTTGTTTGTTTGCAAGTCACCTGGGAGTAGGGGTCACTGGGGGTGGGGGGGAGGCAGTTGTGAATTTCCTGCATTGTACTGGGGGTTGGACTGGATGACCCTGGTGGTCCCTTCCAACTCTATGATTCTAAGCGCACACTGAACTTCAAGAGGGAAACGGCTGTAAATCACCAAGACTTTGACACTAGAAAGAAGTAACCTTTCAGGAGGGAAAATGTATTTCCGATGAAGCAGGGGGAGGAATGTCACCACCTTGTCGTCTTTGCTGATGTGTTATTTCTCTTTCCTTAGAGCGGCATTCAAATACACCAGCCTCTACCTTTAGCCCGAAGCTGTGGAGCCTGAGAAAAATTCTACTCACCTTATTCGGCCTATAATATCAACCGGTCCTTCTTCGGTTGCCCTAATCTGGACGCCCTGGTCTAGCCTCATCTCGTCAGACCTCAGCTGCTAAGCAGGGTCAGCCCTGGTCAGAATTGGATGGGAGCCCACCAAGGAAATCCAGGGTTTGCTATGCAGAGGCAGGCAATGGCAAACCACCCCTGAAGAACTCTTACCATGAAAACCCTACGGTGTCGCCATACGTTGGCTGTGACTTCACAGCACTTTCCACCATCTGCCCTGATGTGGCTAGCCCAGGCTAGCCCAACCTCATCAGATGTCATAAGCTAAGCAGGGTCAGCCCTGGTCAGCATTTGGATGGGAGACCACCATCCAAATGAGACAGCATGGTGTAGTGGTTAAGAGCGGTGGTTTGGAGCAGTGGATGCTGATCTGGTGAACCAGGTTCGATTCCCCACTCCTCCATATGAGCGGCGGACTCTAATCTGGCGAACTGGGTTGGTGTCCCCACTCCTTTATAGGAAGCCAGCTGGGTGACCTTGGGCTAGTCACGGTTCCCTCCGAAATCTCTCAGCCTCACCTACCTCACAAGGTGTCTGTTGTGCGGAGAGGAAGGGAAGGCAATTTTAGGTTTGAGACTCCTTAAAGATAGAGAAAATCAGGGTATAAAAACCAACTCTTCTTCCATTTCCGCAGAACACCCTAAAAGGGCTTTGAGGAAAGAGCATCTCCAGGCAGGCTAGTTTGGGTCAACTGGAAGACAATGAGTTTCTCTCTTTTTTGGCCACCAACATTTTGGCGCGCACGGGTTTGAACAGTCCCTTTTTAAAAACATTTCTGGGACTTATCTGAAAAATTGTTCTGAAACAATGCAACGTGAGCCTCAAGAGTTCTCCTCTGACTTCCAGAGAAGAAAAATCTTACAGGTGTCCCAACCTTCATGGCAAGAGATCTGAACTATTTGTACAGGTTCGTCAAGCGCAGAAAGAGGCTTTGTTTTACTAGGAAAAATGGGCCGCGCCTCGGCATGTGTACAAGTTCAACCATCTTTTAGTGGACTATTATGGGCACATCTATCCATTATGAGTTCTTTCCCACAGCCAAAATTAACAAGCGGAAGTCACACTATGACTTGAAGGCGCTTTGCTTTGCAAACCATGGGGAAACCCGGGGATGGGGGGGTGGGGGACGGGACAGCTAAATCTAACCACCACCAAAGGCATACTGGAAACAAAAACCCCAGGGAGCATGAATTCTTTTCAAAGCAAAGTTGGTCAGAGCTTGCTTCCCTAAAAATTCAAAATCCACAGATCTCTGCAAAAAAAACAAACCCAAAACATAGGGTAATCCTAAAGTGAGATTTTGACACCCAGACCATTGCAAACCAAAGCATCCACCTGGTTTCATGTTTGCCAGGTTTTGCACGGAGTTTATTTAAGGACTGTATTGGTTCGCTTCATTTATTCCCTGCTTTTCTCTCTAATGGGGACCCAGACAGGCTTACTTTGTTCTCCTTTTCATCCTCACAACAACCCTGAGAGGTAGGTTCGGCTGTCAGTACGCGACTAGCCCAAGGTCATCCAGCAAGCTTTCGTTGCAGAGCGGAGATGTGAACCCAGGTCTTCCAGATCCTAGTTCCACTCACTAAAACCACTACACCGCACTGCCTCTCCGCAAATATTCGACAAGCGCACAGTTCCATCCTAGATACAGGCAACTGGCAACCCAGACACTCAATACAGCCAACAGATGGCACAAAAAAAACCCCGTAAACAGTGTCTGCCTAGTAAATGTCAGGATGTGACGTAACCCATGGGTCAGTAATGACCTGGTGCTTGCACAGGGGAGTACCTTTACGGCGACCTGGTGCCCCCGGTTGCTACACCTTCAGGATTCCCTCCTGTTCCAACACAAATGAAAACCTGCTACGAAAAGAGGTGGCGAGTTATTTTTCCAAGCGGTTTTTGTGAGACGCTCCTTAGAGGGGCGGCAAAGTTGCGTCATAGTTTTTTATTCTTTAAATATATATATTTATAAATATATATATATATATATTCTTGAGTCTTAGATCTGGCATAATGAAGCACAGACCCCGCATTGATCGAAAAGCTACAGCTTCGTAACGGCTCCCCCACTGGGACCAGCTTTTTAGTGTGCTGTTTGTTTTCTTTCTTCCCCCCCACCACGCACACAGCACAGCGTTTGGTTAAGGTTTGGGGTTTTGTTTTTCAAACGCGGAGCAAAGGATAATCCCCATTCAGCCTTTCCAAAGGACGTTGGCTTGCTGAAAACCGGGCAATTCCTGTTCCTCCCATTCAACGCCTTCACTTCGATCCCCTGCTGACATTACAGCGTGTACCTCTCTAACCTGGAAGCCCGTGCGTTAAAAATAATAAAATTCAAAAGAACATCACGCTACCGTTGCTCAAAGGCAAAGGGGTAAAGGTGATGTTCTCGAAGGAGTGGGGGCCAAGGAGAAGTAGCACAAGGCTTTGTGTGTACCTGTGTGTGTAAAGTGCCGTCTGTAGACGACTTATGGCGACCCGTTATGGGGTTCGAAAAACAGGGGGGGAAAGGGGGAAGACCCAACCTTAAAAAAACCAAACGCTGGGTACCCAAGGTTGGGTGGAAAAGATAAAATAATAATACAGAAATATACTCTGTTTTAAGGTGCTATATAAGGATTAAAAAACATTGAAAATGGTAAACCATGGCACAACGGCATCTTATAAGGTTGACAGACCTATACCACACGCCAGACGCGTTTCGGCCAGCAGGCCTTTATCGGGGTCAAACTAAACCCATATAATGCATACACAAATATTTACAAATATGCAGACAACCATCTACCACCCCAGGCTTGCGTGTAGGGTGCTAAATAAATTGCAGATTGTAAACCCTCTAGCTGGAGAGCCTGCAAATTGTTCTTATACTGGGCTGTATTGGTCTCCTGTACAGAATGTGTATGTAAGGATCAACCTAGTAAAGCAGGTCTATCAACCTTATAAAATGCCATGTCATGTTTTATCATTTTTAATGTCTATCATTTTTAAATGTTTTTAATCCTTATATAGCGCCTTAAAATAAAATATTTCTATATTATTATTTTATCCTTTTCCACCCGACCCCTTATGGGGTTTCCAAGGCTAACAAAGGTGGTTTGCCAGTGCCTTCCTCTGCATAGCAGCCCTCGGATTCCTTGGTGCAGTGGTTAAGAGCGGCGGTTAGGAGCACAGTGGACTCTAATCTAGAGAACCGGGTTCAATTCCCCACTCTTCCGCATGAGCGGCGGACTCTAATCTGGAGAACCGGGTTCGATTCTTCTACAGGAAGCCAGCTGGGTGACCTTGGGCTAGTCACAGCTCTCTTAGAGCTCTCTCAGCCCCACCTACCCCACAGGGTGTCTGTTGTGAGTGGGGGAGGGAAGGCGATTGCAAGCCGGTATGATTCTTCCTGGTAGAGCAGTGGTTCCCAACCTTATTTTGACCAGGGACCACTAGGACTTTTTTGTTCGGTGCAGGGACCCCAAGGTTCAAAATAAAAATTCTGAGAATTTGAAAATAAACTTTAATCATAACTGTTAGTTAAACATTAAGCTTAGAATAATATTTGAATATATATATATTTATAATAGAGAACTTTTAATTGAAAATATTAATTTATTATGGGTTTATAACTTTGTTTCGCGGACCTTAATTTAGATCTCGCGGACCCCTGGGGGTCCACGGACCCCTGGTTGGGAACCAGTGTGGTAGAGAAAGTCGGCATGTAAAAACCAACTCTTCTTCTTCTCTTTTCCCCGTTTCAAGTCCTGGATGAGGCAGCTAACAGAAGCCCCCTCCTCCCCGGGGGTGGGGGGACAGACACCGAAGGGAACGAATATAGCTGGGGACAGCAGGAACCAAGCAGAGGACATGCAAAAGAGGAAAGTACCAACCCCCTTCAAGCAGTTATTTAGAAGGCTAAAGCAAATCCGGCGTGTTGACTTTGGATTGGTTGCAATCTCTTGAAAACCGGTTAAAAAAAAAACCCATGCCCATTAGCTTCTTAGGACACTGCTCCAATGTTGTTGTTCCTCTAGAGTTCTAGTATGTCACTCCGTCCTTGGAAAAAAAAATTGGGGGGGGGGGAAGAGAATAAGAATTTCAAAACACCGTTTTGCAAAATGGTCTCATGCTTTCGCCCTCCCTGCCAAAAGAAGGCATGGCTTCCCACCCCAAAGCCTTAGAAATTTCATAACACGCTCCTAAAAAAAATAAAAATAATAATAATAATCTCAAACACTGTAATTATCTTCGTGCCAAAGCAAACTCGCTGGCCAAGTCGGGGCCCCTCCACTAAGGACAGCATTTTTCTCCCTGATTTTTTGGGAAGAGTTGCGATGTACGGCGTAAACAAGCAAGATGACCCATGGCAGAATCAGACCAAGGACACCCCCATTGCCAAACACACCTCCAGAAAAGAAGAGTTGGTTTTTATATGCCAGCTTTCTCTACCTCTTAAGGAGGATCTAACCGGCGTACCATCTCCTTCCCTTCCTCTCCCCACAACAGACACCTTGTGAGGTAGGTGGGGCTGAGACAGCTCAGAGAGAACTGTGACCAGCCCAAGGTCACCCACCTGGCCTCATGTAGGAGTGGGGAAGCCAACCCGGTTCTCCAGATTACAATCCACCGCACACATGGACAAGTGGGGAATCAAACCCGGTCCTCCAGATTAGAGTCCACTGCTCCAAACCACTACACCACGCTGGCTCTACAAGTATCTGTGACAATACTGAGCCCTGAGATAACACCATGCAATAATTTCCAAGTGGTTGGGGCAACCATGAGCAACCACATTTCCAAGCGTAGTGAGGTGAAAGGAGAGCGGGACCAGTAAAGGGGTGGGGGGCTAGCCAGGCGTCGCGATAGCCGGAGGAAAACATTGCGGTTCGCGGTGTCGGATGTTGCTACAAGGTAGGTATAAGAGAGCTGTGACTAGCCCAAGGTCACCCAGCTGACTTCCTGTGGAAGAAGGGGGAATCAAACCCGGTTCTCCAGATTAGAGTCCGCCACACATGTGGAGGAGCGGGGAATCGAACCCGGTTCTCTAGATTAGAGTCCACCGTGCTCCTAACCGCCGCTCTTAACCACTACACCAAGGAATCCGAGGGCTGCTATGCAGAGGAAGGCACTGGCAAACCACCTTTGTTAGTCTCTTGCCTTGGAAACCCCATAAGGGGTCGGGAGGAAAAGGATAACATAATAATATGGAAATATATTTTAATTTAAGGTGCTATAGAAGGGGAACGTATTCCTCCTATCAACCCCTGGGCCCAGATCGTCCGCCTACTCCACCGGAGCCCAACTTCGGTTGGGAAAGGGCGGGGTAGAAATCGAGCAAACAACTAAACAAATCTCTCCGGCCCAGAACCCGAGTATAGCGCCCACCGACAAGCATCGGGTACAGGGAGGAGGGTCAGTCAGATGTGCTAAGCTGCTATTTGCTCAAATATCTTTCTGACAAAGGGGATATTCAAAACAGGCCTAGGGAGCACTAACAAGTCGAGAAAGATGGTTTCCCGAGGGTACCCGTGTTGCTCTGCAACAGAAGAGCCAGGTTTGAATCCAGCAACACCGCAGAGACCAATGAGGTTTGCAGGGTGCATGCCGCCGAAAGTCAAAGCTTTCTGATACAGGTCAGTTTTGATAGTCGCTTCAAATGAAACGTCTCAAAAACATACTGGAACGAGGATGTTACCACGCGCTCACTCATCCGGGACATAACCCCAGTGAACTCTCGACTGGGAAGCTTTTAATGGCAAGTGCAGGACATCAATATTTTAAATAAATGGGATCGGCGTCTTTAGGACTGGCGCAGCAGCCATACAGAAGAACTCGCGACACCCTCACCCTGCGCGCGTTTTATTTCTATCCAGCTTCACCCCCCGGTTGAGACGTTTTGCATTAAAGCAGGTTTTCATCGCTCTGAACGCAATCGGGCGTCGAACGTTCAGCACTTCCAACTACGAACTTTTACGCCGAGGTTTACGAAGTTCACAAAAACGGGCTCGGGCACCCAGCAAAACGCGCTTGCGAGCTCTTTTCGTGTGCTCAGCTGAACTGGAAGTGGTGGGGGGGAAGCACTTTCTTAAGGAGCAAAGTTTCATCGAATTATTTCACTTGAGGGGGCAGGAGCAATTCCAGGCAGGTGAAAACTGGAAGGAGGGAAGAGGGTCCCGTCCCCCCCTGCAAAGGCCTCACCGCCGTGCCGAAAGAACAACCCGCTGGGCAGATTGCCGAAGACCTGAAGAGGTTCTGCGGCACTTGGAAATTGCTTCCCCGACATCGTTCGAAGAGCATTCATGACCTGAGCAATCCAGTCCTACTCAGTAACAATCTTCACCAACGTTAATCAATCCCGGAACCGAGATCCGCAGCGGTCTGAATCGGTTTTAACAAGATACAGCCCTGCTTTTCTTTATTTTGCCTAAAACAAGCACTTAATCGCCGAGGCTTTTCCCAAAGACTTACAAGTTGTTTGCTTGTTAACTTCATTAATACTCCGTCTCTTTCTCCCCATTCTCTTCCATTTTATCCTCCCTATGACCCCGACCGAGAGATTCAATTGAGGCTCAAATTCGACATTACATCTTACATGGGTAAGAAGATGGGCGGCCATCCCAACTCACTGTCACACAGAGGAAAAAAGTATCTTAGCGTGGTGCTAGTGTAGTGGTTCAGATCGGTGGTCTGGAGAGGTGGACTCTAATCTGGAGGACCAGGTTTGATTCCCCACTCCTCCATATGAGCGGCGGACATTAGTCTGCTGAATTGGGTTGGTTTCCCCACTCCTACAAATGAAGCCAGCCGGGTGACCTTGGGCTAGTCACAGCTCTCTTAGAGCTCACTCCGCCCCACCTACCTCACAGGGTGTCTGTTGTGGGGAGGGGAAGGGGAGGAGAATGTAAACCAGTTTGATTCTTCCTTAAGTAGTAAAGAAAGTCGGCATATAGAAACCAACTCTTCTTTCCCTTTCCCGAGAGTGAACAGCAGTGGTTATCCATCAACCACTTCACTTTAAAAGGGGGAAATGTAATTTAATTTTTCCTTGACACTATAAAGAGAAAAGTTGCCATGTCTCTCATGCAACTGACCGATCTATTTGACAGTTATCTTCTTCTCAGAAAGTATCTTTAGCTGTTTTATCCATATATTTATTTTGTGCAATATTATTTTTTGGACATGCTAAAACAGTGTGGGCTAGGAAGTCTCTTTGATCGGACAAAATGGGCATTTTCATTCTTCAGCGGTAATTTTATTGTCTCGCCCTTGTGCCTCGGCTGCATTTAGGGCATTACATCTCGCCAACTCTTCCTATTCTTAACAGTGCTCTCTACCTCCCAACCCAACAACGTCTTCAATTCATCTCCCAACTCCAGTTTCCCCTGCACCCAAATCCCTAGCATTATGGCTAGCCCGATCTCGTCAGATCTCGAAAGCTAAGCAGGGTTGACCTTGGTTATTATTTGGATTCAGGAGACCACCAAGGAAGCCCAGGGTCATTACGCAGAGGCAAACTACCTCCGAACACCCCTCGCCTCGAAAACCCGACAGGGTCACCCAATGTCAGCAATGCCTTGATAGCACTTTTCAGCCCCATCACCTAGATCTGCCCAGCCCTGTCCTGCTAGCACATGATGGAAAATTGAGGGACGAGTGGCCAGGATGTGACAGATTCGACTTGTTGTTGTTTTTAAATATCCATTGCTCTTTAAAGATTCTGCTCTGGGGGTTTCTCCTGCATTCCTCCGGGCACGAGACATGTGCAAGACACAGCTTATAAATAAAACAGAAGAAGGAACCAATTGAGAACTTAAAGACTGCCTTCCCTTCCCCTGTCATGCCTGCATACTTTACATAGATTCAATATTTTCTAAAGGACAAAGAACAGGGTCTGGCGGGGCCGGAGGAGAGGAAAAAGACAAGTGTCCGGGGGCGCCTTGTGACTGATCTCAGCCACTCGGAAAAGCCTACGCTGGAAGACCTCCGACTGACGTAAATCACTACCATGCTGACGGTTAGAATAGAAGAACAGAAGAAAGGCCACACTGAATCAGACCAAGGTCCATCTAGTCCACCGGTCTGATCACACAGTGGCCAACCAGGGGGCCTCTAGGAAGCCCCCAAACAACACAACTGCAGCATTATCCTGCCTGCGTCCCACGGCACCTAATATAACAGGCATGCTCCTCTGATCCTGGAGAGAATAGGTATGCATCGTGACTAGTATCCATTTTTACTTGTAGCCATGAATAGCCCTCTCCTCCATGAACATGTCCACTCCCCTCTTAAAGCCTTCCAAGTTGGCAGCCATCACCACATCCTGGGGCAGGGAGTTCCACCATTCAACCATGTGTTGTATAAAGAAATACTTCCTTTGATCTGTTCTGAATCTCTCATCTACCAGCTTCAGCAGATGACCCCGCGTTCTGGTATTAGGAGAGAGGGAGAAAAGCTTCTCCCTGTCCACTCTCTCCATACCGTGCACAGGTTTATAGACCTCTATCGTGTCTCCCTTTAACCGCCTTCTTTCCAAGCTAAACATCCCTAAGTGTTTTAACTGCTCTTCATGGGGCAGTTGCTCTAGACCTTTGTTTCAACACGGTTTCAACCCAGGCCAGCTCAATTTGGTTAAAGACCAACGGGTGGGGTGGGGGTTCACCCAATAGTTGCTGAGCACCCCAGCCAAAAACACACACCACCTCCAGAGAGCAATTGGAAGAACATGGATTTCGGGTCACATTCAACGAACTGTCAGTAGAAGACTCTGACGGGACTTTCCTGAGTGGCGTTAGGAACGACCGGCAAGACAATTGGACCCTTCAGAAGAGTTCTGAACAAAAGTAACACTTAAGCACTTGTCCAGTACTTCCCACGTTCAAAGTGCTTAACCATAAAGTTTGAAGCAAAGCCCGTATTCGAACAATGAACCTCTCAGATGACAACCGGTTCTCATAGAAACTTCACAGCACCAACATCCGGGCAATGTGGAGGGGGGGGTTAGTTGTGAATTTCCTGCATTGTGCAGGGGGTTGGACTAGATGACCCTGGGGGTTCCTTCCAACTCTATGATTCTACTGGCTTCCTGGCCCTTGCAGAAATTCCAAATTACTTCCTTTGGAGCAGAGGTTCCCAAACCTTTTGAGTCATGGAGCACTTTTCAGCAGAGAAATTCATCACGGAGCACTAATTTCCACCTAGCACCTATATACTAAACTGAACGACAGTAGTATTTTTCTTAACAATCTCTTAATGAAGCACTAGGAGATGTTTTGCGGAGCGCCAAGTGCTCCACCGAGCACGGTTTGGGAACCTCTGCTTTGGCGTATGATAAAGGACAGCAAGGGGGGGAGGCTCTAAAGGCAATAGCTCTGCTCCAATTTATGTTTGATACCCCAGCCCTAGAGAACTAGATTGAAGCAGAGAAGACCTGTGGTTGATCCCTTTCAGACAAGGAGGCCAATCCTTGGAAAGACCAACACTTCCTTCCAATAGTCTGATTTGAAATACACACACAAAAAAACCAGTAATGCCGGGCGGGGGGGTTTCTTTGAACATCACAAGATTCGTTCAAAGCAAAAACCAGCCGTTGTTTTTTTAAAAATGATGCTTTCACTCATTTGCAACCCTAAAAATCTAGCCTTGAATCTCAAGGAGAATTTCTCCTGGTGCCAGTTTTCCTCCAAAACATATCCTCGGTTCCCCTTCTCCCAAAAATAAATAAATATACAAGCAAACACAGAAGTGCAGGGGGTGGCGCGAGAACTCATCCAACCGCCTCCTGGCCACAGTCCAAACGCTTCACTCTTTTCCGGAAATCCGGAACGGTAACATCATTCTCCGGCTGGGCTGCCAAAAGGAGATGTAAGCAGAGCACAGTTGGCATCTTCTCCGCGGCACCAGAAGAAAAGCAAAGAGTAAATATTGTAGGCGCAGCCCCCAGAGACCCGCGGGAGCCCAAGGAAACGGCTCCAAGGGTTGTGCGGTGGGGGGGGGGAGAGACACAGAGATCCGGGGCGTGCAAGGGAACACCCTCACAATCTGAAATCCCCTTTCGCCCACGCAGACTAACAAAGCTTCAGCTCCTTCGACCAGCCGGGTTGAGCGCTATGAAAAATGTCAAAGGGTTACGGGCCCCTTGAAACCACCTCCTTCTCACGCCGTTTCCATGAGAGTGTTGCGCGAAGAGGAAGCCAAATGGTTCTCTCCCCCCCCCTTTTGTTTGCAATAAACCGGCATCTCCTCAATGACAAAATTAAACAAGGCAAGTCCTTCTCAAAAGGAACCAAATGTTCCCACACAGTTGCTTACCCACCCAATTGATATCCTTTAATGAAAGGTCTCACCAAGGACAAACGGACTTGAATGCAGACTTCCTGGAGTTTGGGGGGGGGGCAGAGGAAAGAAACCGACGCCATCAAAAAACCACTGAAGTTGGAAAGCAGGTCCAAGGTGGCAAGCAGCCCTGCCATACTCAGATATCATCCGTGTAGGTAGGAATTTATTTTCAAGATTGGAAAAATATATAATGCGGCATATTTTTAACAGAGGAACGAGAGAAACAGTCAAAATGCCAGGTCCCTGCCCCGAGGAGGTTGCAATGCAAATACTTTCAGCAGGGGGTGGGGGACCTACACAAGGGAAACAGAAGCAAATGCAGGCAGCTCCGAGAACTAAGGCGATGATCCTAAAAATGCATAGTGGGTTTTGAAGAGCGTATCATAATCGGGTGCTGGAAGTTACTTTACCACGAGGACAGAATTGTTTTATTGACTTCGTTCATACCCCATCGTCCTGGCCGAAAGGGACCCAAAGTGACCTACAACATTCTTCTCTCCTCGGTTTCACCTTCGCAACAATCCTGTGAGATGAGGCTGAGGGTGCACGACTTGCCAAAGCTTCCATGGCAGAGTGGAGGATTTGAATCCGGGCCGCCTACATCCTAGTCTGATACGAACTACTGCACCAGGCTGGCCGTTCGAGCCATTCTGCCATGTACTGCCTGCCCTTTACGAGAAAAGCAAAGTACATAACTCTCCTCTTCCATCCCTTCCCTTCTCGGTTCACACGTTTATTAGGTACCTGTTGGCATTTCACCTTGCCTAGACGTTCACTGAGGTTAGATCTGACAGGGAACCCATTTGGGAATGAACTGAAAACAGTTTTCAAAGCCGTGCCAATGCAACGAGGTACCAGCTATACACTCCATCGCTCACTTCTAGTTAGGGGCGTGCATTCAGGAAAGCCAAGCCGGGAAAAAAGCCGGAAAATACTGAAAGGGTATTTTTTGGCTATTTTTTCAGCCGAAAACCCAATCCCGAAAAGCTGAATTTTGTTTTGCCTTTTTTCAGGATCATTTTGGGCTCGCCCGCCACAATAGTAGAAAGGGGAGAAAACCCTAATTAAAGGGGAGAAAACCACTTCGGCACATTCGCGCCGGGATCCATGGGGCTTTAAAGTTTAACACCCCCCTTTGCCTCCATTATAACCTATGGGAAATCTTTCTGGGACTCTAGGGGGGACTTTTTTTGTTTGTTTGTTTGTTTTAAGGTAGAGGCACCAAATTTTTAGCATAGCTGCTGGTGGCTCTCCTTAGAACAACCGCCAAGTTTGCTAAAGATTGGGTCAAGGGGTCCAATTTTATGGGCCCCCAAGGAGGGTTCCCCATCCATCCTCCATTGGGAAGCCATAAAATTGGATCCACCAGCAGCCATGCTACAAATTTGGTGCCTCTACCTTAAAAAACAGGGGGGCCCAAGCCCTAGAAAGATTTCCCATAATAATGGAACCAATTTTTTTTCAGATTCCCGGAAAAAAACCCATACCAGTATGGAAATTCAGGAATCCCGAATATTTTCAACAGGGGCATACTCAGATCCAATTTTTTTTTGCACACCCCTACTTTTAGTGCCCCATGGCGCAGAGTGTTAAGCTGCAGTACTGCAGTCTAAGCTCTGCTAACGCCCTGAGTTCGATCCCGACAGAAGTCGGTTTCAGGTAGCCGGTTCAAGGTTGACTCAGCCTTCCATCCTTCAGAGGTTGGTCAAATGAGTACCCAGCTTGCTGGGGGTAAAGGGAAGATGATTGGGGAAGGCACTGGCAAACTACCCCATAAACAAAGTCTGCCTAGTAAACGTCGGGATGTGACGTCACCCCATGGGTCAGGAATGGCCCGGTGCTTGCACAGGGGACCTTTACCTTTTTTTAACCTTTACTTCTAGTAGCTGCACAAAATGAGCCAGCCATGTGCCCTGCAAGTTGAAGCAGCAGGAACGTTCTGCATCACCTACTGTACTGTTATTCCCCAGCATCTCAGGATAGAATGACTCTGAACATGGAGGTTCCATTTAGCTCTCTTGGCTATCATCTCTTGAAACACCGGTCATTTTCTAAGGCAAGCCACTGCTCAGGAGAGGAAGGATATGAACATCTCACCACACTCTTGCGCCAGTGTTTGGGTGCACCACTGGTTCCCCAAGAGGCCCACAACAAAACCACAACGTTACATCAGCCTTGCAAAATTATTGCTCTGGCTTCAACAACACAGGTACGGCAGAGAGACGGGGTTACGGTCGGACGACAGAAATGCCGAGCGATCGTCCCCTTCCCGCCCAACTCTGCTGCATTCCTCGAGTGTCCCCTTGTTCCATCTCTTGCTAATGCGCTCAAAGAACCAAAGCGGAAGCTCGCTTTCAAACAATTGGACATTTATACTTCCCCTTCTTGTTTTTCCTCACAGAATGGGCAGCCAGTCCGTTCCAGTGCACGGCTCACAAACACGCTGGTTTTTTTCCTCGCAATTCAAACTCGCTACCCCTGACCCGCTGAACAACGTTGCGGCAAGGTTTTTCTATCCTCAGCAACATCGCCATGTCCTACCAGTGAAAACCATCCAATCCTCCATCAATGTTTCCCCCCCGCAATCAATACTTTGCTGATGTTGAAATTTTGCTCGTTCCAGGAACAGCTCAAGAAATCTAATAGGATTTTAAAAATTATAAAGAACTGCTTCCATCCATGTTATTTTGAGGGAACGAGTGCGATATCGTTCTGCGAGATCTAACCAGAGGATCAGGATGCATAACACCTCAACAAAGAAATGACAGCTGCTTTCCTCAGAGCCGGGGCGGAGGGAGTCCATTTCTTCAGACAGGATACCCCGTAAGGGCTACTCACTTAAATAGGGTAGCTGTGCTGGTCAGTAGCAGAACACCACGATCAGAGCAAGAGTCCAGTAGCACCTTAAAGACTTACAAAATTTCTGGGAGGGTATGAGCTTTCGTGAGTCACAGCTCACTTCTTCAGGTACCTCACGAAAGCTCATACCCTAACATAAATTTTGTCACCACTCTCCTACGAGAGCCAGCATGGTATGGTGGTTAAGAGTGGTGGTTTGGATCGGTGGACTCTGATCTGAAGAACCGGGTTCGATTCCCCACTCCTCCACATGAGTGGCGGACGCTAATCTGGTGAACTGGGTTGGTTTCCCCACTCCTCCACATGAAGCCAGCTGGGTGACCTTGGGCTAGTTCCAGTTCTATTGAGAGCTCTCTCAGCCCCACATACCTCACAGGGTGTCTGTTGTGGGGAAGGAAAGGTGATCATGAGCGGTTTGGTTCTGCCTTAAGTGGTACAGAAAGTCGGCATATAAAAACCAACTTTTCTTCTTCTGGATTCTTGCTCTTTTCTACTGCTACAGGCAGCCCAGCACGGCTATCTATCATGATCTATCAGCAAGATTAGAGTCCAGGGACACTTTAAAAACCAACAGGTTTTCCAGGGTATAACCTTACAAGAGTCAAAGCTCTCAAACGTTTATACCCTGGAAATCTTGGGGGTTATTAAGGTGCTCCTGGACGTCAATCTTATTCGTTCAAAGAAAGACAGGGATGGGAAACAGAGGACCCCTATGTTCCATCCCTATCTCAAATTTCAGGTAGCTTCCATCATGGACACCTGCATGCAACTGCTTCCTAATTTACACCTTGCCCAGATGTTTGTAACAGGAAGAAATCAGATCCAAGATGGTCAGCCTCGGCTGGAAGCCAGCAGCACCGCGACTGACGCTGCCCGGGCAAAGGTGTTTCCCCCACCCCAAATACCATCTATTTATTTCTGCTCAAAGACCGACAGGTCACAAGCAAAAAGAAAACAAAATACATATAAAAACCAAACAAAATATCTTAAGATCATATAACATCCATTTCAATTTTCTCGTTTTAAATAAATAAAGATATAGGTTAAAATTTTAAAGGATAGTCCCGTTAAATGACATAGACAAAAATTTTGCGACCGCCGAGGACCCGTTTGGATCATTATCTGTTAGTAGCTTAACTACAAGCACTTGCTTAGTATCGGGGCTCCATTTTTTAATATATCTATCGATCCATTTCTCACGGGCCTCACTGTATTCGTACCATTCAACTCCCCTACTGGGTCATGCTGAACGACTTATGGCTAGCACGCCCAAACCCCACAAGTGGCGACAGTTTTTTCCCCTAGACTGCAGACGGAAGGGGCTGCACGTCTCCTATGAAGCAAAACAACTCTCCCCGCATGCTCAAAGCCAGCTTATCAGGAAGGGGGGGGTCAGCCCTTGAGATTGCCGTTTGTCCTAAATGCCTGCTGTTTGCATTATCAGGGACCGTCCAGAGCGGTACAATCAAGGAAGCGGCATCCAGACCTCCTACATAAATAAATGGATTCTGCGAAAGATTTGAACTGGCCGGTTTCTCTTCCCCTCCCTTTCAGAAGAGGCCGAACGACTCGCTAGAAAACCAACACCAGTCAAGCACGTTTTGGAACAGATAATAGCTTTAAACTGTTATTCAGCACCACAGTGAGATAAAGTCCCAATCGCCACTAGCACCGACAATGGAAATATGTGCTATTGAAGGTGGGGAGGATGAGAAAGTTTTAATACTCGCGATCGAAAGGAAATAATTTAAGGTAGGAAAGCATAACACAAGCTTTAAACCTTGACGCCACAAACCCTTCATTCTTACTTTTCTGGCAGTGGTTGGAAGTCCAGCACCGGGGACTGTGTTCGTCGTTAATGTAGGTGGTCTTACACCGGGAATTCCCCTCCGCCGTGCCCGGACAGAGATCCCCACATTCCTTCGGCGATTTATTCCCTATGATGTAGTTGTTGGACGACGCATCCAGGATGAGCGACCAGTCCACGGTGGAGAGGTAACACAAGTCGGAGTTCTTCTCAATCCGGATGGCTCCCCGCGTGATGTTCCTCAAGTTGTACAGCCCAATGTCTTTGAGGTTGGTCATCTCGAAGATGACCAGCGCGTAATTGTAGAAAAGGTTCTTGCCGCGGATGACCGTGAGGTTGGGGAAGAGGTCGCTAAGGGTCTCCAGGCCCGCCACGCGGAACAGCAGCAGGTAGTCGGTGATGACGGTGAGTTTCGGGAAGCGGTAGGAGCTGAAGTCCTCCACCTGGGAGATCAACAAAATCCGGAGAAACCCTTCGACTACCGTACAGCCTTCCAACTGCCTCAGTTCCTGCACGCTGTTCCGAATATCCATGTTTGGCCCACAAACTGTTAAAAAACAAACAGAGGGAAGGGAGGAGAGAAAAGCAAACATGATTACGATTTTGACCAACAGATAAAAAATTTCTTTTTTCAAATTCAGTTTAATGAGATATCGGTTCAGTTCCGTTTCAAATTAAGCGTCGTCGCACTGGGAGAATACCCCCCTGGTTCCAAGATGCAGCATTAGATTCACTCTGTCTACCCATCCATGTGCATGCACTACATAGAATCAGAGTTGGAAGGGATGACCAGGGTCATCAAGTCCAACCCCCTGCACAATGCAGGAAATTCACAACTACCTCCCCCCCTACACCCCTAATGACCAGAAGATGGCCAAGATGCCCTCCCTCTCATCATCTGCCTAAGGTCACAGAATCAGCATTGCAAATGGACCTTGTTCTTGTTTGGAGGTTCTAGCAGGGGAGCGCAGCTATCGTATACCCTTGACCGAAGAACGGTACACTATTTCTAACTGGGATGGTCGTCCTCTTCCACCAAGCGCGGAGCTTCTGAAGGGACACACATGGAGCGGTGAGGGAGGTAGGGGACACCCACCTAGCCAGCCAGATCAGCCGAATCAACCCTGGCGATCAATGGGGTGACAGATGTCGCAGCCAGATCATCCCTCGCATCCCCATGTGCATGCACTATAGGTCAACCAACTGGTCTTGGCCCCAGATCCTACCCCGATGCTCTAACCACATCATCACACTGCCTCTGCCCTTCTGTTAGGGTTGTGACCTTCTTAAAAGCCCTCTCTGTGTAACTATGGGCTTTAAAGAAGACTTTTCACACGGAGGGCTAACAAACGGTATGAGAGAAGCCAATGGGCCCAGAGGAAATCAGGCAGAATTAAGCAATGGTAGCAGGTGATTCTAGGCTAAAATTGGCTCCAAAACAAATATGGTCAGGGGGGAAGGATAACGGGCAATCGGGGAGCAAATGGTGGGAAACTTGAATGGGGCAACCTAATCCAGCTCCTATCTGCTTTGCGTTCTGTCGCTTGATCATTAGGACAGAATCCACGCAGAATTTTTATGCACCTCATCGACACGCCTCACCCAAAGCGGCTCACATCAACCTCCTCTCCTCCATTCTCTCCACACAACAACCCTGCGAGGTAACGCAGAGAGCCTGCTTACACAGCCATTGAATATGCTCTTTCAAGATTGAAACATGTTAAAAGGGTCTAGGGATTTTTTTTTCCGTTGAAAAAATTACATGAGACTTTTGTCGTCGTTGGGGTGTGGTGGTTAAAAGCGGTGGACTCTTAATCTGGAGAACCGGGTTGGAGTCCCCACTCCTCCGCCTGAACGGCAGACTCTAATCCGGAGAACCGGGTTCAATTCCACACTCCTCCACATGAGTGGCAGACTCTAATCCGGAGAACCGGGTTGGTTTCCCCACTCCTCCACATGAAGCCAGCTGGGTGACCTTAGGCTAGTCACACTCTCTCAGCCCCACCTACCTCACAAGTTATCTTTTGTGGGGAGAGGCAGGGAAGGAGATTGTAAGCCGGTTTGATTCTCTTTAAAAGGTAGAGAAAGTCGGCATATAAAGACCAACTCTTCTTCTTCTTAAAATTGTATATGACAGGTCTACGTCTCAAAAAGGCTTTCGGGGCTATTTTGGGGCACCCGGCTCCGGCCTTTTTTTGCCTCCCTCTGATTTTCTCTCCAAAAAAATCCAACCGTTGGAGGAGAGCTAATGACAGCGTAAAAGCGGCCGCCCCGGCTTTGTTCGCCTTGCCCTGAAATTAATGCACTCAAAAGCTAACTGATCCCAGTTCAAAGAGTACTACAGTTTCTTTTTTGGCTGCCTTGTGTTTTCTTTGGACCGCGTTTTACACGGAGAGGGAGTGAGCGGGAGAGGATGCGTACTGGGGATGCGTATTCCAAAATGCAAAAAAACCCCAAAAACCCCAGAGCTCTTCATTCAGCATTTTAAGCCAATATGCTGCTGTTCCCCTTCCACCCTCCCTCAACGCTACGTAATCCTGAGAATTTATATAACTCTGCTGAACGGGGAAAGGAATACCAGCTTTTCTCCAAGCTCCCTGGGATTGGCCAACGCAAATGCTACGGCGCAGGGGGGGGGAATCAACTTTCCGACACTCTCCAAACCCACTGGTTTACATTACACTCTCCTCAAACCAGCTCCGGTATCTCCCCCAGAGAGACATACCTGACACTTACTTTTAAAGATGGCAAAAAAGACGCCGGGGTGCATGGGCCATCCTTCGTTTTTGGAAATCCCAGAAACTTTCAGCCACCATCACCCAACAGGTCAAAGTTTTAAACTCCAATACACACCCTTCTCAAGTGTAAGGATGCGTCACTGGCAACCAAAATCAAGTTAATTCATGCCATTGTCTTCCCCTTTTCTGTGTATGGGTGTGAAAGCTGGACAATGAAGAAAACTGATAGGAAGAAAGTAGATTCCTATGAAATGTGATGTTGGAGGGGAGTGTTCCAGATACCGTGGATGGCCCAAAAAAACCAAATCAGTGGGTTATAGATCAAATCAAGCCTGAATTGAACTCTAGAAGTTAAAATGACTCAACTGAGGCTATCGTATTTTGGTCACATCATGAGACGACAAGAGTCACTGGAAAAGACAACCATGCCACGAAAGGTTGAAGGCAGCAGGAAAAGAGGAAGACCCAACAAGAGATGCCTCTAAACTAAAAAAGAAGACCCAACAAGAGATGCCTTCCCTGGAGGTTTTTAAGCAGCGGCTAGATGGCCATCTGTCAGCAATGCTGATTCTATGAACTTGGGCAGTTCATGGGAGGGGGGCATCGTGGCCATCTTCTGGGTACTAGGGGTGTGTGGGGGAGGTAATTGTGAGTTTCCTGCATTGTGCAGGGGTTGATGACCCTTCCAACTCTATGATTCCATGATTCTATGACTCCAACGCAGAAGCCCATTTTACGATTATTTTTCCACTCCAATATGGAAAAGCATCGACTGTCCAGAAACTGGCGAAAGGGAGAAAAGAATGATGTTTAAATCTATGGGGTTTGGTGTGGGGGGCTATGCCTCTTTGATATTTTTGAAAGCGGCCCTGAGCATTGCGGGGGGGGGGGGGACAAATACAACCCGATCAGACAAGGAAACCTGTGCAGACTCTTTTTTTAGCTGTAATTGTGTTGTGTATCTATTATTCCTAAGAAGCCAATAAAAATTAGAGAGGGTGAATGTGGGAGTGCCCCTGAGCAGGATGGAAGGGGAGACAACAAGAAAATCACATAATTAACAATTAATCTGAGGACAGCTGAAGGGACTACCAGGGTCATCTAGTCCAACCCCCTGCACAATGCAGGAAATTCACAACTACCTCCACCACACACCCCCAGTAACCCCTACTCCATGCCCAGAAGATGGCCAAGATACCCTCCCTCTCATGATCTGCCTAAGGTCATAGAATCAGCATTGCTGACAGATGGCCATCTAGCCTCTGCTTCAAAACCTACGGGGAAGGAGAACTTACCACCTCCCGAGGACCATTAGAAAGTTCTTCCTAATGTTTAGACAGAAACTCTTTTGATTTAATTTCAATCCGTAGGTTCTGGTCCAACCTTTACTTCCTTCATTTACTTATAAATACATTTATAAATGAAGTTATTTACAAATGTATTTATGTATTTACTTCATTTATATGCCACCTTTTTCCCCAACAGGGACCCTAAGTGGCTTACATCATTCAACCTACCTCCATTTTACCCTCACAATGACCCTGTGAGGTAGGCTTGGCTGTGAAAAAGACGAGCCCAATGATACACACAGAACATTTCTGTGGCAGAGTGAGGATTTGAACCTAGCTCTCCCAGCTCTTACTCCAACACTCTAACCACTACACCACGCTTGTTCTTTTACAGAAAAGTGGTGTACCTTGGATCGACTCACTGTCTGAAGCGTCGAGGGACGACAGGCCACATGGCAAAGTGAACCGTTCCAATAGTTACAAACCTATTCCTACCTGTAACCAGCTCCCTGCACGTAGTAAGTCAACACCCCAGGAAGAGAGGAGTGTGTAGCATTCTCCCTTGACGTGCTAGACTGTTAAATGCAGAGATTTAAAAAAAAAACTAAAAATCACCCTTCCCCGTTTGCAGTCTGACTTAGAAGATATACATGTACACCATGCGTGGCACGGCTTCCAAAAGGAGAAACACGTTCCCCCCTCTGAATGACTTCCCCTGCAAAAACTCAGAACAAGTGACTGACTTTTCAAGATCCTGCTCCCTCTGTCGCCTCAAGCGACCGTCACAGAGGAAGCAAAGCAGTTCCCCTCTTCAAAGGCTGTCTTTCATTATAAAGGAAAAGAAACAATCAGGCTCCCTATAAATCTTGGAAGCGGGCGTTTCAGGAAGACGAAGGGAGGGGGTTTGCTCCAGAAGGAGGTCTTGCTTGAATAAACCGTGCTGATCCATCCAGTGAACTAGTAGGGTTAGGAATTTCAGAAATTCAAAGCATTTTTCATTCCCCCCCCAAACCAAAGTGAGCTTTAGGGTAGAGTCTTACATTAACTCCTTACACTATGGAGCCAGCGTGGCATAGTGGATAAGAGCGGCGGGACTCTAATCTGGAGAACCGGATTCGATTCCCCACTCCTCCACGTGAAGCCTGCTGGGTGACAGGATCACTATAGGATCACTCCTCCACGTGAAGCCTGCTGGGTGACAGGATCACTATAGTGAAACAGGCTCCACTGTAGAGTCAGAAGCAAGAAGGGTCTTAGAAGTTCTCCACTGATGCAGACTTCATTTATACCTCGCCTTTCTCCCCAATGGGGACCCCAAAGCGACTGACATCCTTTCGCCTCACAGGCTGAGGGCGCGCGGCTGGCCCTAAGTCACTCGGAAAACTTCCATGGCAGAGGGGGGATTTGAATCTGGGTCTCCCAGATCCTAGTCTGACACTCTAACCACTATACCACACTGGCTCTCAAAAATCTTAAGAACATAAGAAAGGCCATGATGGATCAGACCAAGGCCCATCAAGTCCAGCAGTCTGTTCACCCAGTGGCCAGCCAGGTGCCTCTAGGAAGCCCCCAAACAAGACGACCGCAGCAGCATTATCCTGCCTGTGTTCTGCAGCACCTCATATAATAGGCACGCGCCTCTGATCCTGGAGAGAATAGGTATGCATCACGACCAGTATCCATTTTGACTAATAGCCATGAATACCTCTCTCCTCCATGAACACGTCCACTCCCCTCTTCAAGCCTTCCAAGTTGGAAGCCATCGCCACATCCTGGGGCAGGGAGTTCCACCATTCAACTACGTTGTGTGAAGAAATACTTCATTTGTTTCGAATCTCTCACCCTCCAGCTTCAGCAGACGACCCGGCATTCTAGTATTATGAAAAGCTTTACTCTCTCCATACCATGCATCCTTTTATAGACCTCTGTCATGTCTCCCCTTAACCACCTTCTGTCCAAGCTGAACAACCCTAAGCATTGTAACTGAGCCTCAAAGGGCAGTTGCTCTAGTCCCCAACCATTTTGATTGCTCTTTTATGCACCTTCCCAAGCTCTGTAGTATCCTTTTTAGGTGTCTTCACAGCAAACATTTTGACCTTGGTCTTTAAAAGCATTTCACCCATTCCAGAAGCCTGAAATGTTTCATACTGTGGTGTTTTTTTTAATCTTCAGCGACCCCCAAACATTTTACTGCAAACACTGAAAGAGTCCTTGGAGAAAAAAACAACAACCTATGTTTGGTTCCCACAACCTGCTCTCCAAGTCTTCACATCTCTACAAAACAGAATTTCCTGCATCACCGTTCACCCTCTATAAAGCGCGCAAATTAGGGAATCCTGAACTTCCTCATTCACTCCTAAAAAGGTTGATATTTTAATATTACATCAGCAATTCCCGGGGGGGGAGGCACCCAACCACGTGCTTCCTGGTGGCCGAAGGTTCGCTTCCAACTGCAGAATAAAATGCAATGCGTCTTGAATGGGCAGGGGGAAAACGGGAAGTTCTGGGATACATAATAGTAACGTTAATCATAAATGTTCCTTAGGGTTGAGTTTCGACCAAGGATATTCTCCAGTTTGCTGTGATTTAGCTACAGGCACCGGCCTGATCAATAATGGGACAGGGAAATGGCAAATCACCCCAAGTAAGCCCTTGAATGTTTCAAGACTGCTGAACAGACCGCCGTTCTGAACATCCGCTTGGCAAGAATCTCTAAAAACTATAAAAAGAAACAAAGGGGATTCCACTGAAATCAGCACCCAAAAAAGCTTTTAAGTATCGGCGGTACTCAAAGCTTATCCACCCGTACACCATCTTCCCCGCTGGCTCGTTGGGATTACGAAACGCACTTCTGCCACGCTGCAAACTATTCCACCTCCCAAGTGGGTTCTTGTTTTGCAACACTACGCATTACCCGGCTTCTCTCCTCGTCAAGACTGGAAAGGAAGGGCAACCGAATCAGACAGCTGGAAGGGAAGGCCGCCTGGCCATTTTACTGCAGGCTCCCCGGCGAGAGCCTCCCCACTTCTCGGAGGGCCTGCTGATCGACTCGCGTGGCCGAACTCGCAGGCTGGGCCAAGCGATTCCACCACGCTGGCCTTGGCGCACAATGGCACAGGCACCTAACGGCTTCGCCGTGCAACCAGCTAACTGACGCCATGCACCTATTTGGGAGCCAGCGTGGTGTAGTGGTTAAGAGCGGGTGTTTGGAGCGGTGGACTCTGATCTGGAGGCCCAGGTTTGAATCCCCACTCCTCCACATGAGCGGTGGAGGCTAATCTGGTGAACTGGGTTGGTTTCCCCACTTCTACACATGAACCCAGCTGGGTGACCTTGGGCTAGTCACAGCTCTCTCAGCCCCACCTACCTCACAGGGTGTCTGTTGTGGGGAGGGAATGGTATGCAAAAGATTCTGCCCTCCAAAGCTGCCATTTCCCTATCTCAATAGACTGGAGATCAATAGTAATTCTGGGCATCGCCTGGAGGCTGGTAACACGTGTTTTAGATATGGGTGTACCAGGCCAAGAAGGGCTTTAAAGGTGACCCAGCACTGAAGCCAAAACCACGGTGAACCAACTAAACAACAGCATGGTTTGTCAAAGTGGCTACCGCTAGAAGAGGAGTTGGTTTTTATATGCCGACTTTCAAATTGGCTTACAATCACCTTCCCTTCCCCTCCCAACAGACACCCTGTGAGGTGGGTGGGGCTGAGAGAGTGTGACTAGCCCAAGGTCACCCAGCTGGCTTCATGTGGAAGAGTAGGGAAACCAACCCGGTTCACCAGATTAGCCTCTGCCACTCATGTGGAGGAGTGGGGAATCAAACCCGGTTCTCCAGATCAGACTCCACCGCTCCAAACCACCGCTCTTAACCACTACACCAGCGCTAGCCTCCAACCTGCTAGGCATCCTAGGCATTTACTCTTGAAGGTAGAGGGGTGGTAAATAAATCATTAAAATGTGGGGTTGGTTTCTTGGACGCTCTTCAATAGCTGCGCCACTTGCTGTTCTCACAACTGACGCCCAACCCAGTTAATCCGTACGAGATACAACTTTGAGAACAAGACTGGCCTCCGTTAATAGGACACCACGTTTCCGCGCAGAGGCCCCCACTGGTGCTACAACCGAGGCCCACTGATGTCATCACCTTTGAAGTCCTGAGTGCGGACCCCGCCCAGGATTCCCCCTCCCACCTGTTGCCTATGCCTATGGCAAGTTCCAACAGCTTCCTTGACACTGTTTTCCAAACACACTAGAGAATCACAGCCCGGGCTATTTTGGAACAGAAAGTCCTCGATGCTGGCGACACAGCGCACTTATTGAGCACGACAAGGCCCAAGAAACGTGCAAAACAGGTTCTTTTGTTTGTTTGCTGCATTTACACCCTGCCAACATGGAGTGATGGTTAAGAGCAGTGGTTTGGAGCGGTGGACTCTAATCTGGTGGACCAGGTTTGATTTCTCCACTCCTACACACGAAGCCAGCTGGGTGACCTCGGGCTAGTCACAGCTCTCTTAGAGCTCTCTCGGCCCCACCTACCTCACAGGGTGTCTGTTGTGGGGAGGGGAAGGGAAGGTGATTGTAAGCCGGTTTGATCGTTCCTTAAGTGGTAGAGAAAGTCGGCATATAAAAACCAAACCTGCCTCCTCTTTTCTCCACAACAGGGACCCAAAGCCGCTTCTGTGGTTTCCCTCCTTTTGTTTCATCCTCACGACGATCCTGTGAGGTTGGTGTGTCGACGGCCTGAGGTCATCCAGGGCAGAGGAGGGATTTGAACCTGGGTCTCCCAGATCCTGATCTGACACTCAGACCACTGCACTACACTGACAAAAGCATGCTGGCAGAAGAGACCACCGGACACAAAGTACAGATCTCTGGTCTGACACAATGATCCCTGCCACGGTAACCACTTGCTTTTCTCTTCCCCGAATACAAAAAACTAATCCTGGGTTACCTCTGCTTCATCGGCAGCAGAGTGCTTATTCAGAAACCGCCACCACAGGAATCATAGAATCATAGCGTTGGAAGGGACCACCAGGGTCATCAAGTCCAACCCCCGGCACAATGCAGGAAACTCACAACTACCTCCCCCCGACACCTAGTGACCAGAAGATGGCCAAGATGCCCTTGCTCTCATCATCTGCCTCAGGTCACAGAATCAGCATTGCTGACAGATGGCCATCTAACCTCTTCTTAAAAACCTCCAGGGAAGGAGAGCTTACCACCTCCCAAGGAAGCCTGTTCCACTGAGGAA
Organism: Euleptes europaea; assembly: GCF_029931775.1. NCBI lineage: Eukaryota > Metazoa > Chordata > Lepidosauria > Squamata > Sphaerodactylidae > Euleptes > Euleptes europaea. Next base: position 17,053,688 of record NC_079331.1, on the reverse strand, counting down.
CCACTCTAACTGTTAGAAAATTCTTCCTAATGTCTAGACAGACACTCTTTTGATTTAATTTCAACCCGTTGGTTCTAGTCCAACCTTCTTGGGCAACAGAAAACAACTCGGCACCATCCTCAATATGACAGCCCCTCAAGTACTTGAACATGGTTATCATATCCCCTCTCAGTCTTCTCCTCTTCAGGCTAAACATACCCAGCTCCTTCAACCTTTCCTCGTAGGACTTGGTCTCCAGACCCCTCACCATCTTTGTTGCCCTCCTCTGGACACGTTCCAGCTTGTCTACATCTTTCTTAAATTGTGGTGTCCAAAACTGAACACAGTACTCTAGTTGAGGTCTAACCAGAGCCGAATAAAGCGATACCATCACTTCGCGTGATCTGGACACTATACTTCTGTTGATGCAGCCCAAGACTGCATTTGCCTTTTTAGCCACCGCATCACACTGCTGACTCATGTTCAGTGTTTGGTCTACTAAGACCCCAAGATCCTTTTCACACACACTACTGCTCAGACAAGTCTCCCCCATCCTATAATTATGCATTTGATTTTTCCTACCTAAATGCAGAACTTTACATTTGTCTTTGTTGAAGTGCATTTTATTAGTTCTAGCCCACTTCTCCAGCCTGTCAAGATCATCCTGCATCTTGGCTCTGTCGTCTACCGTATTTGCTACCCCTCCCAATTTAGTATCATCTGCAAATTTAATAAGCATCCCCTCTATTCCTTCATCCAAATCATTTATAAAGATGTTGAACAACACAGGGCCCAGCACAGATCCCTGAGGAACTCCACTAGCCACTTCTCTCCAAGTGGATGAGGAACCATTAACTAGCACTCTTTGGGTACGATCTGTACGATGCTTGGCTTGGAACTTCCTAGCATTTTAGGATCAGACCCATCTGGCATGGTGGCCATGGTCTGATTGGACCTCCCCTATTTTGATGTGGCACCCACTACCCGCTCTCAAAACTCCAGAAGTGCCCAGAGGTTGGAAGACCCCCTGCCTCTAACACAACCCTTCCACCTCACTTAAAATATAATCACTCCACACAAGCTTGTCAGTTGTGGATGAAAATTTCTTTTTACACTTAGAACCATCACAGCACACGTCACACAATAGCAAACATGGGCTTGACACAGAAAGTATATTCTGAAAGTATCAATTCTATCCAACACAGCACATGATACACAATAACAAACCTGGGCTTAACTCTGAAAGTATCAGTTCTATCCAACAGAGCACACGGTACACAATAACAAACCTGGGCTTGACATAGGAAGTATAAGCTGAAAGTAGCAATTCTACCCAACACAGCGCATGGTACACAATAACAAACCTGGGCTTGACACAGGAAGTATACTCTGAAAGTATCGGTTCTATCCAACACAGCACATGGTACACAATAACAAACTTGGGCTTGGGCTTGACACAGAAGGTATACTGTGAAAGTATCAATTCTATCGAACACAGCACACAATAACAAACCTGGGCTTGACACAAAGTATACTCTGAAAGTATCAATTCTATCCAACACAGCACACTGTACACAATAACAAACCTGGGCTTGACATAGGAAATATAAGCTGAAAGTATCAATTCTATCCAACACAGCACATGGTACACAATAACAAACCTGGGCTTGACACAGGAAGTATATGCTGAAAGTATCGGTTCTATCCAACACAGCACATGGTACACAATAACAAACTTGGGCTTGACACAGAAGGTATACTGTGAAAGTATCAATTCTATCGAACACAGCACACAATAACAAACCTGGGCTTGACACAAAGTATACTCTGAAAGTATCAATTCTATCCAACACAGCACACTGTACACAATAACAAACCTGGGCTTGACATAGGAAATATAAGCTGAAAGTATCAATTCTATCCAACACAGCACATGGTACACAATAACAAACCTGGGCTTGACACAGGAAGTATATGCTGAAAGTATCAGTTCTATCCAACACAGCACATGGTACACATTAACAAGCTTGGGCTTGACTCAGAAGGTATACTCTAAAAGTATCAATTCTATCCAACACAGCACACAATAACAAACCTGGGCTTGACATAGAAAGAATTGATACTTTCAGAGTATACTATCCAACACAGCACATGGTACACAATAACAAACCTGGGCTTGACACAGGAAGTATATGCTGAAAGTATCAATTCTATCGAACATAGCACACAATAACAAACCTGGGCTTGACATAGAAAGTATACTCTGAAAGTATCAGTTCTATTCAACACAGCACACGGTACATAACAAACCTGGGCTTGACTCTGAAAGTATCAGTTCTAACCAACACAAATTACACAATAACGAACCTAGGCTTGACTCTGAAAGTATCAATTCTACCCAGCTTCTGTATAATATAGATGTATAAACAAAACTACTCATTTGTCAAATTCTTCCTTTACTTTTGTTATGTGTATACCATGGTTTCGGAGAGTGTCGGCAAATGGTATATACAGGCCTTCAGTGATAATTCACAAACTGGAGAAGAAAGCAAGTTTGGGCATTTCTTTTGCCTCTATGCACCAGTGTTTTCAAAAATCTTCCATATGCGGACGACAGTTTGGACCCACAACCCAGTTGCTAGTTTCAGTTGGGTAGCCCAGGATCACTTTAAAGACCAAGAAAATTTTCGAGGGTGTAAGATATCGTGGGTCAAAGCTCACTTCATCAGATACAAAAGATCTATCTGTACCTGACAAAGTGAGCTGTGACTCACGAAAGATTACACCCTGGAAAACTTGCTTTGCATGCAGAAAGTCCCAGGTTCAATCCCTGGCATCTCCAGTTAAAGGGACCATGCAAGGAGGTGATGTGAAAGCCCTCTGCCTGAGACCCTGGAGAGCAGCTGCCGGTCTGAGTAGGCAATACAGACTATGATGGACCAAGGGTCTGATTCAGTATAAGGCAGCTTCATGTGTGTACCTCATGAGGTGTCTGTTGTGGTGAGGGGAAAAGAAGGCAACTGTAAGCCGCTTTGAGACTCCTTAAGGTAGTGAAAAGCGGGATATAAAAACCAACTCTTCTTCTCTGGGGCGATTCAAAGGGAACGCGTGAGCCTTCCCTCGCTGTATCTAGGAAGCTTAGCAAACTAGATTGTCACCACTTTGAATTTTGTTTTAATAGCTGGATTGTTCAAATAATGAAGATAGGGAGAAGCCAAGGAGGTCAACGCTCTGTTTGCGGAGGCCCCAGCGGCAATCCCAAAGCAACAGGCATTCCCGTGCATCTGGAACCAACACCCTCACGCTCCGCGCCACACATGCGCCACACTGTAGTCCCTTTCCAAGACGATGACAACAACAACAACGTCCTTTCAAGAAAGAAAACTCGAACAACACAGCAGATGTAGAGAAAGGCCGGCCGCCTGGGCCTCTGCTCGCACTTCTATGTCAACAGACCTATCGCTTACAGCGCGCAACGGCATCAATAAGAGGTCTGTACACGATAACATTCCCTCCCGGCCGCTTCACGTAATATTTTTTTATGCAACTCGTTGGCATCGCGAGGAAGGGTGAAGTCACTGCATTCAGCTAGACTCGTCCAAAAAGGGAAGGAGGCGTGCAACTTATAAAGCATTAGCTAGATTTAACTCCTGCGCCTCCAGAGAGGGAACGAAGATGACCTTACTTCTAGACTCATGTGCTTGGAAAACAGGCTCCAACTGAATTTGGCAGGGTTTTAAGAACATAAGAAAAGCCCTGCTGGATCAGACCCAGGCCCATCAAGTCCAGCAGTCTGTTCACACAGTGGCCAACCAGGTGCTTCTAGGAAGCCCACAAACAAGACGACTGCAGCAGCATTATCCTGCCTGTGATCCACAGCACCTAATACAACAGACATGCTCCTCTGATCTTGGAGATAATAGGTATGCCTCATGACTAGTATTCATTGTGACTTAGTAGCCATGGATAGCCCTCTCCTCCATGAACACGTCCACTCTCCTCTTAAAGCCTTCCAAGTTGGCAGCCATCACCACATCCTGGGGCAGGGAGTTCCACAATTTAACTATGCACTGCATGAAGAAATACTTCCTTTTGTCTGTTTTGAATCTCTCACCCTCCAGCTTCAACAGATGACCCCGCATTCTAGTATTGCGAGGGAGAAAAGCTTATCCCTGTCTATCATATCTCCCCTTAACTGCCTTCTTAACCGCTAAAAAGCCCTAAGCGTTTTAACCACTTCTCATAGGACAGTTGCTCTAGTCCCCTCGTCATTTTGGTTGCCCTTTTCTGCACCTTCTCAAGCTCTGCTATATCCTTTTTTAGGTGTGACGACCTAAGGCTGCTCACAGTTACCACCTTAGCCCTGGCGTCTGCAGCCAAGGCTTCCTTTGGCAGAATGTGCCAAAGGAAAGGTAAAGACTAGGGCTGTGCAAAAAAATTTGGACCCAATTTTTTTCAGGAAGCCCGAAATAAGCCAAATACCCATACCAGTAAATGGGTATTTTGGCTTATTATTATTATTATTAGCTTTTTGCTAGATAAAACAGAGACAGACCTTGCAAAGGTGAATTTTCAAACCAAGACTAATCTCAATATAAAATACTGGGTTATACATTTTCTGAATTAGATCGGGGGAATACTTTAAGGCAACGTTCCTTGAATGCAACCACGCAATATTTGGCCACCTGAGGGGTAATTGGGGAATTGTCAACCAACAGAAACCTTTTTGTCCCATCACCCTCTCCTCCAGTGCCTATTTTCCCCGATTAGGGGTTGAGTATTTTGGCTTTATTTACAGGTTTCCTGGGGGGAAAAAAACCAAATTCAAGTCCATTGGAGTATATACAGAATTTTCTTTTGAGGAGCTCAGGGGGGCGTCTATCGAGGTAGAGTCATCAAATTTTCAGGGCAGCTGCAAGGGACTCTCCTTGCACGAACCCCGAAGTTTGGTAAAGTTTTGGACGGGGGTCCAATTTTACGGGCCCCCAAAGGGGTTGCCCCTTCCTCCATAGGAAAGCACTGTAAGCTTTACAATGCTTCCCTATGTAGAATGGGGGCGACCTCTTCGGGGGCCCATAAAATTGGACCCCGTGTCCCAAACTTTACCAAACTTCGGGCTTCGTGAAAGGAGAGTCCCTTGCAGCTGCCCTGAAAATTTGCTTGACTCTGCCTCGAAAAACGCCCCAAGAGATCATCAAAAAATAATTCCCATAGGGAAAAGCCTGGAAAAAGCCGAAGCTGGAAAAAGCCGAATACCTATCAGCTATCCGACTTAGGCTTGATTCCCAGTTTTAACTTTCTGCCAAAACTAAACCCGAAAGAGGCCAAAAAGGCCTTTTCCGGGTTTATTTTCGGTTCAGTAAACCCAACATGCACAGCCCTAGCAAAGACTCAGTTCTAAAATTCACGCCGCTGCAAGCGAAAGCCCGGCCCAATTCAGGAGACCCTTTCCAAGCGGACAGTTACCAGCCAGCCACTTATTATGGGTTGCCGGGTGCTTGACGCAGCTCCAGTTTTGCACCCTCAAACACCGGCGCTCTCTCGAGCCGCCGCGCCACGCCCAACGGGCTGCATTCGGCTCAGCGGCTCGCAAGTTGTAAAGGCTTGTCACGCGCGCCGTTGCTTCAGTCACAACATGCTGCTACATCAACGACAACATTTTGCTGTTTCGAAATGAAGAACAGAGGATCAGGAATGACGCACAGCTCCTTTTGATGTTGCCGCCTTTGCAGGTCAGCACTCGGTGGTGAGACGCGGCTTTTTTAACATTAAGTGTTAAAGGGGAATACTTGGCCCCGAGTCTGCTAGAAAACATCTGCTAGAAAACACAACCTCCCAAATTCTAGAAGGGGGGGCCGGGCACTCGGTGTATCTCTCCTGAAGTCCTTTAATTGGTTTTCGGTCTTCTCACTGACGACAGTTAAGTTCTACTCCATGTTTACAACACAACGCTCGCTCAACTTCGTGTTTGCAGGGTCAACTCTCAGCACAGTTTTGAAACAGAAGACGCTGTGCTTATCTACGGACAGACGGCGCTGAAAACGAATCCCGTTTGAGAGCCGCGATAGCATCTAGTTCTCCATGGCGTGTTCCTCTCTCCGCTCGTCCAAGAAGCTCAGAGAAGTAGACTCGACTCTCGATTCCTTCTTTTCGTTCTAGCAACCCTTCGGGGGGGTTACTTCACACACAGTGGTAGACGTAAAGTAGACCTTTTGAACGCAGATCTTAGCTGAATCGGGAATAGTCCTCAACTAGCTGTGCGTCCGGGCGGGGATCCAGATTTGGGAGACCCGGGTTCGAATCCCCACTCTGCCGCGGAAGCCCATTGGGTGATCTGGGCCAGTCACACAGCCTTAGCCTAAACTACCGCACAGGGCCATGGTGAAGATAAAATGGAAAAGAGGTGGACATTGTAAGCCGTTTTAACAAAAGGCAGAGTGTAAATGACAGCCAGCGTGGTGTAGTGATTAGAATGCTGGACTAGGGTCGGGGGGAGCCAGGTTCGAATCCCTGCTCTGCCATGGAATCTTGCTGGGGGACCTCAAGCCAGCCGCATACTTTCAGCCCAACCTACCTCACAGAATTGTTGTGAGGATAAAATGGAGAAGGGAATGATGCAAGCCACCTTAGTCGCCGCTGGGGAGAAAAGTGGGGGAAGGAGGAGGAGGAGAAGGGTTGGTGTTTATATTCCGCTTTTTCTCTACCTTTAAGGAGTCTCAAAGCGGCTCACAATCGCCTTCGCTTCCCCTCCCCGCAACAGGCACCTTGTGAGGTAGGTGGGGCTGAGAGAGTCTGGAGAGAACTGTGACTGGCCCAAGGTCCCCCAGCAGGCTGCACGTGGAGAAGTGGGGAATCGAACCCGGCCCTCCAGATTAGAGTCTGTCACTCATGTGGAGGAGTGGGGAATCAAACCCGGTTCTCCTGATTTTAGAGTTCGCCGCTCCTAACCACTACATCATGCTGGTGTGGTGGTCCAATAAATACAGAGAAATAAAATAAAGACCGTTTTGGAAAAAAATATTCTTTGCATGGGTGCATAAATACACTTGAAGGAAAACAAGAACTTTTGTTCTGTCCTTGTCTCCGCTTCTGTGGCTGGGGGGGCGGGCGGTGCAGCACTGGCAAAAGGAAGACTTCACCTACACACACACCCCAAACGGGGAAAAACACAGCGTGCAAATGCATCAAAGTGAACAGCTCACACACGAACTACAGTTCAGAGGCGGCAAGAGATGCATTAAAGGTGGAAATGCAACTGGAAAGCTGCCTTCCTGGCATGGTGATAAAGAGGTTCCAAAACCTGGCGCAAACATGCTTAAACCCGCATTTCCCCCCTTTCACACCGGACAGCTCAAAACGCTTTTACATGAAGTCTGTTTGAATCCTACTGAACTCAGCGGGGCTTCCCGCTGCCGACAAGAACTCTGCCGCTCGATAAGACGACAAAACGCTTGCAAAACTCGGTTTCTGCAGAAATCTTTTTTTTCTTCCTAAGCAAGATTACCTCAAAACCCAAAACCGCAAGAATGTGTGTTTCCCCCCCCCCCACAAGCGGGCTGCAATAGTACTGTTCTTTTCAGGAAGTGTCTTAATATGGTGAAATAGGGAAGGGCAGGAGGGTTTTGAATATCCAAGGACCTGGTGATGAAATCCCTTTTTCTTTTTAAGGTACGGAGGAAGCCGAGGCAAGCCAGCCCGTTTCCGCCCTCCGCTTACCAAATTCCCTACAACTGTGTGTCTTAACTTTACATCGGTGTTGCTAAACCCCTTACGGCCTATCGATATTCACTCGCGATTAAGTAAGGAAACAATGAAAGCACCGTTCCCCACACCCCAAAGAGGAACTGAGCCAGTTAAAAAAAGAAGAAATAGGATACAACTTTCGCAGCGTTCAAACTTTCAGAACGGATCTCCGGATTTGGGAACGGGGCAGCACGAATCAAACTTGTTTGCCTGAACTTTAGCTATGGTTGAGCGAACAACCATGTTTGACCTCTAGCACGAGACCTGGAAACAAGTCATTTCGAGAGTAGGTGGCTCCAAGTAGCAGGTTTAGGACCAGTGGCTTTTTCAACCCGACCAAAACCCTAAACCCTGCCATCTGGGAAAACCTGGGACGCACTGCACGACTCCTGTATAAAAACCCAACTTGCCGCAGCGTAACAAGACTGACTTCACGCCAAGTCCCAAAGTTATAACCAGAAAGCCTTGATCATCGACTCTAAATATGGGACGCTGCAGGAACAGGGCTTCCACGATGCCGAGGGTCAGGATTGCTTCCTTCCCAATGTCAATTTCGAATCCATCTATTTCCATCTGCTCCACAGGACAGAAAGGGAATCTCAACCAGGGCAGCGCACAGCGTCTCGTGCAAAAAGCATTTCCTGACCACCGGACTCACCATCTAGCAAAGAAATACAGCTTCAACAGATGAACACACCAATCCTACACGTGTTCTGCTGATTCCAGGGCAACCGTGTAAACAGCTGCCCACCTGTGCCAAGGTGAGAATTTCCTGCGGACAACAAAGCTCTACAAAAATGCCCTCCTTTGCTCCATGTTTGGCCACAAGCGTTCAGAGGCATATATGGGCAAATGACTTTTTTGATGGCTTGCAACTTTGGCGAACTCCCTTCCAAACGGCGTTCCAGCAGAACTTCTCTTTCTAGGAGCAAAGCATCAACTGCTAAACCAAATCTGCTCAACTAGTCCTCCCACTCCAAACCCCCCCACACACACACACGTTCTTGCAAGCAAGCCCCTTTGTCTTCAACCTTACAAACCCAAGAAGGCAAGTCTACTTAGGGCCTGTTCCTCAACCATATTCAGATTTATTTATTAATTCAGCATATGCCAATAAAACTCTTGTATTGTTTGTTCAAGATTTAAAATCACCACAATTTATTAAAAACACACCTAATTAAAATTTCGGAGTAAATTATAATAAACTAAATTTGACCAATTATGATTAATCTAATTGCCATAACCCAACCGATGAGTTCCTCAACCAGAGGACCGGGATTTACGAGCCGCAGAAGTTTCGCAGCAAAGTTTCGACTCGGGCTGTCCCAGGCCTCCTATTATTGGGACGTCACGCACGGGCAGAAGCTTTCTAACCACCCAGCGCCACCCGTGGTCATGAAGCCTCCAAGAACAAATTGCTTCATAGCCATTAGAGTTCAGCAGCACCTCGGAGACCAATCCCCTCAAAAATCTTGCTGTTCTACGGCAGACCAATACGGATAACCCTCCGAAACTTCCTCAACAACAAATCGCTTACACAGACTCTCCTCCTCCGGCTCCCTAAAACTAGCCTCATGGATCCCATGCAAACCTAGAGCAAGGTTTCCCTCTCGTTTGTTGCGTTTCGGAACAACTACAAGATTTGGATCCTATCCGTTGAGCTTTCACTAGCCATACTAGCCCCTTGCAGGGCTACTGCGATGGGAGATAACTCGGCAAAGAATTATGCGGCACCTTAAGGGCGACAACGCTGAGAACCTAATTCCTGGAAAGTATGCCCTGCTGCGTAATATTAGCATTTACTCCTGAGTAGACCTGCTTAGGCCCACTCCCTAAACCTGTCAAGACTTTCAGGTGCTGGAAGACTCCCCCTCATGAGAGCAGAAATGGAAAATGCTAGAAAACGCCTTTCTTCGTTCCTCACTTTTTTTAACCCGTTACCCTTCTCTCGTTCTGTTAAGCTTCTATGCAGTTGTTCCTGCTCTTCTTATCAGGTTTCTTTTATTTGTAGTCCGCCTTTCCCACCGAGACTCAAGGAGCATTTCTGCCCAGTAGAAGTCAACAAAATCAATGAACAGGATGAAAAACCTAATAAACAATCACGCCTGCTATCACCATTTGCTTGCTTTTGACATTTACATGGCCACTGTGTGCCTATTTCACTCTTCTCCACTTAAGGATAGACGGAATCACATTCTAGCTGTATCTGAAGAAGGGTGCTGTGGCTCACAAAAGCTCACACCCTGCCAGAAATTTTGCTAGTCTTCAAGGTGCCACTGGACTCTTGCTCTTTTCTACTGCTATTGACAGACTAACATGGCGACCCATCGTGAACTAATAAACCATGGGATGGGACTAGGATTCCAGAAGTCCAAGATAATCCTAACAACATAATGATTTCTGCCACCTTTTCTGCTCACGGTACCGCAATAGTTCACAACAGCCACATCTGAATTAAGCCAAAGAACACGTGGACTGAACTAGCCAGGGGAACCAAACCGCTCGCAAGAACAACGAGGTCGCTAGAACCAACCCAGGAGCCACATTTTTTTTTTGTTTTCCCCAGACCCTTTTTTTATTGACGACTGCCAAATCACTATTCCAGCCCCCTCCGTCACCGAGGCGTCTCGCTGGCAGGTTAATTCTTTTACTAGTGAAACCATTTTGCACTTGAGTGCCTCAATTACGCAAGACGGTCTCTCGGGCTAACCATATTTTATCAGCAAGCCCATTAAGAGATACTGATGTTGATACTAAACACAGCAGACACTTACAACTTACAAGGGTGTTTAAAAAAGTCAAAACTAGGCATCCCGAGACAGAGATCTAACTGAATAAATGCACTCTATTAACCCAATGAGAAGACATCAAAGACAGCTTGTGATAGCTCCCCCCCATCCCAAGATTGACGGGGGGGGGTGCTGTTTTCATTTCAAACCAGCCTGTATTTTCAACAGCGTAAGGGATTGGAAAGGGAAGAGCAATACTCTCTAAGCAGGCACTTCCAAGACCAGAAGGGAATTCAGGTTCAGGGTCCACATGGAAAGCCATCTTCTTTTCAGGGAACTCTTCCGAAAAGCTTCCCACCCACAGGTCAAGCGGCAGGTAAGGTCTCCTAACATGCAATCGAAAACACTGCTTGATTAAATCCACCTTTTCTTTCCAGGTATTTCCGACACTGGATCCTTCCTTTCCGATTTTGTGTTTTAAATAACTATCGTGCCTGCCAATCACACCTTAAGAAACTTGAAAATCAAAGTATATTAAAAGAAATCAAGCTTCCTCCCACTTCAACACCCCCCCTCCAAATCTCAGTTGCAAACCCTGTGTATTCCTATTTAGGAATGCACGGCTTTTTATGACCGAAAATGGAAAAGCCCTTTAGACTATGATACATTCTATGTTTCAGAAAACCACACAAACAGAAAAATTAAAACTAAATGCTCCTTCGGCTACTAGGAGGAGGGGCAAAAATAGAAATGGGGAGAGATTCACTTCGGAGACCTTGAGAAAAATGAACAGCAGGAAAGATTAGTTTTTGTTTTTTAAATCCAAGAAGCACATTTTTCCCCCTAGACAGATCCCAAGCTTTGTTTTCTATCAGGCTTACAAATCCAAAACTCAGCCGAAGAACCCCTCTGCCTAGAACGATTCAACAGCCCAAAAGAAAGCCATTTTTACAGGGATCCAATTTTTTAAAAATCCTCACTTGTTAAAGGCTGTAAACGCTACTCTTAAGGAAGCTGATTCAGGACAGAGAGTTAAAACAGGTCAGTAAAATGTAAGCTGTTCTAATACTGGGGGCGGGGCGGTAATCACACCTGGCCAAAAAAAGAAAACGTATTTTCATCTATTACACTCAGCCGTACCTCTCAAGCCATACACAAGAAGCACAGAACGTCTAAAATCTATCTTCTTTTTCCCCCACCCTCAGACCATGTTTTAGGGGAATCTTAAGCTTGTATAGAAAAATACAGGAGGTGGCAGGCTCTCCCTTACCCTGTACATTGTTTTCGTGCTGTTACTTTGGGAAGGAGGGTGTTAGTTCACCTTCCAAATCCACGTTTATTCCCAAAATTTCCCTCTCCTGCTCCTTAAAATAGAGACGCAGTCTCTGAATCTTGAAAGAAAAAGAAAAAACACCTAATCCTTGCCAGCAATCAACTCAGTCTTCAGAAAACCTTTCCACCCAACAACAACACCACCACCACCAGGATCTCCTTACAATAAAACACGGCCCAAACAAAGGAGATTCTTCTCCTACTTTGCAAGGGAATTTGTCTCCTGCCATTCTTTCTGGAAATTAAGAAGCAGCAGGAAGCTCTGATTTGAGTTTATTTTTCCTGCCCTAGTTGGGGTCTGTCCCCCCTTTTTTTTTTTTTAAGCATACGATTTTGCAGGATCCGCCACCACAGTAATGAAATGTTCTCTCTGGGCACCCAGGCATTAGGAGATAAACAGGACGCCAGCAGCACCCAGTTAAAATGGTGGCACCGAAGAGGGACGCCGAATCCACGCACCCAGCTCTCTTCTGACGGGGGGGAAAAGGTGGAATAAATCAATGGGGTGGAATAAATCAATGGGTAAGAGGGAAGAAACTCCCCCCTCCCAAAAAAAACACCCCCGATTAACAACAAATCAGGAAGGGCGGTGGGAGACTCAGAAGCCATTGCAAGCCGGAATGCATTTATTTATGCAGACACGTTTGGAGCGACCAGGCAAACCCCTTCCCCAAGTGTCCAGGTTCCTTTGCAAATCCAAGTGGGCGGGCGGAGAGCGGAGGAACCCCCTTTAGCACACTGAAATTAGGGGGGGGGAAACCCACAAGAACCAGGGCAGAAGCCGTGATGGGGGGGGAGGAGGGAGAAAAGGAAACAGCAAAAAAGCATCCAAACCCAGACATCTTTTGTCCACACGGTAGACTTTCAACCATTTGCAGCGTGGCGCGCACACAATGAGCCACGTTTTTTCTGTTTCTCCGCGAGGCAGAACTTACACACACACACACACACACGTTTTTAGACACAAAAGAAAAACAAATCCAGGCTGGAAAGGAGGAGGGGGGGAGACCTCGAGCATCCCTCCCAGAAGCTGTTTACACGTTATTCGTCTGCCAGGTCCCTTCTAGTGGCCTCAAATCATTTTCAGGCTAACCTTCCCAAAACATCCATAAATCCACGTTTCTTCCCCCCAACCTTTAAGCCTGCATCCATGGCGCATTCCTGCAAGATCAAAGCCAGACAGCCCTTTTATTTGGGGGGGGAGAGAGGGGAGAGAAATCAAAATAAGTGTATTTTTCCACGGTTTCCTCTCCCACGCTGCCAATGGCGATTGAAACGACCCCGGCCTTTTCCGATGTTTACTACGCAGTATGGAGAGGTCCTTCCCTAACTGGGGGGGGGGGGGGAAACGCACGTCAAAAAGCCAAACGCATTAAAGTCTGGGAAGGGATCCTGAAATGGATGCAAAGAGAGATGTTTTGAAAGCAGCCCTTCCCAATTAAAAGAAGGAAAAAACAACAGAAAAATTGGAAATCAGCCCTGCCTCAACATCAAGGCCCTTTAAAACATATAGAGAAATAAGGCACACACAAAAAAAGAGAATCTGAACCCAGAATATTTCCAAGCGCTCTGTCCCACGACCCTCGCAGTCCTTGCAAGGGAACCCACCCAACCTGGGGGAGCACCCACAACTCCCATTAAATCCTTGCAAGGGAACCCACCCAACCTGGGGGAGCCCCCACAACTCCCATTAAATCCTTGCAAGGGAACCCACCCAACCTGGGGGAGCACCCACAGCTCCCATTAAATCCTTGCAAGGGAACCCACCCAACCTGGGGGAGCACCCACAGCTCCCATTAAATCCTTGCAAGGGAACCCACCCAACCTGGGGGAGCACCCACAGCTCCCATTAAATCCTTGCAAGGGAACCCACCCAACCTGGGGGAGCCCCCACAGCTCCCATTAAATGCAAAGGAAGCCACACACCCGCCCCCCAAAAACAAACCCCACAATACTCACTCCTTCCATTTGCTGGCCATAAACAGGTCGCGGCTAAAACCATCAGAAGTCCCCCAGATAAGGACCCTCCGGGAACGCCAGCCTTCATTCCTCTTTCTTTTGGTGAAATCTGGCCCAAAATTGCCTTTTTTTAGGTGTGTTTCAGCCACAACAACAAAAAAAGAAACACACAAGAGCAGCAGCAACAAAATAAATAAATCCGGGAAAAGTCCTCCAAGCTTCTTCCCCCCTCCCCAGAGGAGGGAAAAAAAAAAGGGCAACAATTGCAGGGAGGGGAAATGAGAGCGGGCCCCCTCCCCAAAAATAACTAGGTCTCCCAAAGCAAGGGGGGCGATTCTCTGGGAGGAAGTTGATTTTGATTGCAATTGTCCCCTGCCTCCCCCTCTGGAGGCGCCCAAGGGGGAGGGGGCGCCGGAGCCTTGTTTTGGCGCTTGCAAAACAGAACCGCTTCTCTTCTCTCCCCCCCCCTCTTTTTTGGGGGGTGGGTGGGAATCAGCCCCCTCCTCCCAGGAGGGCTACCCCAGGCCCTTCAGCGCGGCCGGCCCGCGGCACGTCGGAGCAAACAATCCGCATCTTCGGCCTCCATCTTTTCTTGCCGCCCCCCCTCCCCTTTCCCCTTTCCCTCCCCCTCCCCGACAAAAACACGGCGGCGGAGAGGCGTGGGGTCGAGCCTCCGATTGCAAGCCCCCGGAGGGGGGGAGGAGGAGCAGGCACCCTGGGGGGGCGTGCACGGGAAAAAAAATTTTTTGCAAAAAAATTAATGCAAAAAAAGACACCGTCCCCCCCTGGTTTCGTCTTGCTTGCGCGCAGGGGCGTCTCGGGGCGGAGGATCCCTCTCCCCGGCGTGCGCGGCGGCGGCGGCTCCGGCGCTGCCTTTGCAAAGGCGTCTTCCAGCCCTGGCCCGCCCGCCGGGAGAGATGCAAAACGCGGAATGCAAACGCAGAATGAATGGAGGGCCGGCCGGGAGGGCTCCTTCGCCCCCCCTTCCCAGGCTCCTGCCCAAACCGGGGGGGAGAGAGGGGAAAAAAACCAGAACCCCCCCCCTTCCTCCTCTCCAAGCTTCTCAGCCCTCCCGGCTCCTGGCTGCCCTCCCGGGGCGATGCCGCTGCTCCATTGCAAAGGCCGGATGGAGGAAGGGATCCGGTCCGGGCCGAGAGATCCTTTTTGCAAAAAAATAAAAATAAAAAAATCAAATCCTTCCGGAGGGGAGGAAATGTGTGCTCGACGGGGAGGGGGGTGTTCCTCCTTCTCCCCCCCTTCCTCGCGCGCCTTCACCACTCCGGGCTTGCAACACGGCGACGCCGAACCGTCTCGGGGATTGCAAGGCTGCGGGAGGCTGAAGGTCAGGAGCTCCGCTTGCAACGGGGGGGGGGCCCTTCCCCAAATGCAAGAGGCTGCTTGGCGAAGGAGGGCGAGAGAGGGGAGGGGGCGGCCGCGAAGGCGCTTTCCTTCCACCGCAGGAATCTCCCCCCCGCCTCCTCTTTGCTCCCCACCCCCCGGTTGCAGCAGCGGGGGCCGCCCCTTTGCACGGAGCCGCCGCCCCCCCCCCGCCGCAGCAGCAGCAGCAGCAGCAACAGCGCCCTCCCCGGGTGTTGCTTCTCCCCCGCCCCCCTTTGCTGTATTTATGAATCATTTTGGGGAGGGGGGGTTGGATTTGCATGGCGGGAGGGGGACGAGAGAGATAACTATGGCTAGCATCATAGACACTATTATATCCGCTTACTGCTAATAACATTGCTAGCATCATATAAACATTATTCTATCACGGTTTACTGCTAATAACTATTGCTGGTATATCCATCATATATACTATTATATCAGCTTACTGCTACTAATATTGCTAGCATCGTATACAGCACATGTACTATTATATCCGTTTACTGCTAATAACATTGCTAGCATCATATAAACATTATTCTATCACGGTTTACTGCTAATAACTATTGCTAGTATATGCATCATATATACTATTATATCAGCTTACTGCTACTAATATTGCTAGCATCGTATACAGCACATGTACTATTATATCCGTTTACTGCTAATAACATTGCTAGCATCATATAAACATTATTCTTTCACGGTTTACTGCTAATAACTATTGCTAGTATATACATCAGATATACTATTATATCAGCTTACTGCTACTAATATTGCTAGCATTATATACAGCACATGTACTATTATATCCGTTTACTGCTAATAACATTGCTAGCATCATATAAACATTCTATCACGGTTTACTGCTAATGACTACTGCTAGTATATACATCAGATATACTATTATTTCAGCTTACTGCTACTACCTAATATTGCTAGCATCGTATACGGCACATGTACTATTATGTCCGTTTACTGCTAATAATATTGCTAGCATCATATAAACATTATTCTATCACGGTTTACTGCTAATAACTACTGCTAGTATATACATCATATATACTATTATATCAGCTTACTGCTACTAATATTGCTAGCATCGTATACAGCACATGTACTATTATATCCGTTTACTGCTAATAACATTGCTAGCATCATATAAACATTATTCTATCACGGTTTACTGCTAATAACTATTGCTAGTATATGCATCATATACACTATTATATCAGCTTACTGCTACTAATATTGCTAGCATCGTATACAGCACATGTACTATTATATCCGTTTACTGCTAATAACATTGCTAGCATCATATAAACATTATTCTTTCACGGTTTACTGCTAATAACTATTGCTAGTATATACATCAGATATACTATTATATCAGCTTACTGCTACTAATATTGCTAGCATTATATACAGCACATGTACTATTATATCCGTTTACTGCTAATAACATTGCTAGCATCATATAAACATTCTATCACGGTTTACTGCTAATGACTACTGCTAGTATATACATCAGATATACTATTATTTCAGCTTACTGCTACTACCTAATATTGCTAGCATCGTATACGGCACATGTACTATTATGTCCGTTTACTGCTAATAATATTGCTAGCATCATATAAACATTATTCTATCACGGTTTACTGCTAATAACTACTGCTAGTATATACATCATATATACTATTATATCAGCTTACTGCTGCTAATATTGCTAGCATCGTATACAGCACATGTACTATTATATCCGTTTACTGCTAATAACATTGCTAGCATCATATAAACATTATTCTTTCACGGTTTACTACTAATAACTATTGCTAGTATATACATCATATATACTATTATATCAGCTTACTGCTACTAATATTGCTAGCATCATATACAGCACATGTACTATTATATCCGTTTACTGCTAATAACATTGCTAGCATCATATAAACATTCTTTCATGGTTTACTGCTAAAAACTATTGCTAGTATATACATCAGATATACTATTATATCAGCTTACTGCTACTAATATTGCTAGCATCATATAAGCATATTCTATCACGGTTTACTGCTAATAACTATTGCTAGTATATACATCATATATACTATTATATCAGCTTACTGCTACTGCTACTAATATTGCTAACATCATATACAGCACATGTACTACTATATCCCTTTCCTTCCTTTGCTGTATTTATGAATCATTTTGGG
The DNA here is from genome assembly GCF_029931775.1 of Euleptes europaea. Classification (NCBI taxonomy): domain Eukaryota; kingdom Metazoa; phylum Chordata; class Lepidosauria; order Squamata; family Sphaerodactylidae; genus Euleptes; species Euleptes europaea. The sequence goes on along the minus strand of NC_079331.1, from coordinate 17,036,347 downwards.
AAGGGGGGGTTTTGGTTCTGCATGGCGGGAGGGGACTAGAGAGGTTGCAACGCGGAGCGAAAGGAGGCGCGGTGGAGGATTTGGGTTTGTTTTTAAGGGGTTGCTTTCCCCCCCTATAAATATAAACTGGGCAGGGTGGGAGGGAAAATAAAAGCCGTGCCCCATCAGCAATTACAATGATTTCAAAGAAAAGGAGGAAAATATATATATATACATCATATAATAAACATGACAGCACATAAACAATATATGATGCTAGCAATAACTATTAGCAGTAAACAGTGATATAATATGATGCTAGCAATATTATTAGCAGTAAACGGATATAATAGTACATCTGAGTATATGATGCTAGCAATAGTTCTTAGCAGTAAACAGTGATAGAATAATGTTTATATGATGCTAGCAATATTATTAGCAGTAAGCGGATATAATAGTGTATATGATGCTAGCCATAGTTGTTAGCACTAAACAGTGATAGAATAATATGTTTATATGATGTTACCAGTACTATTAGCAGTAAACTGATATAATAGTACATATGTATATGATGCTAGCAATATCTGTTAGCAGTAGTGATATAATATGATGCTAGCAATATTATTAGCAGTAAACGTATGTAATAGTACATATGAGATATGATACTAGCAATAGTTCAGCAGTAAACAGTGATAGAATAATAATGTTTATATGATGCTAGCAATATTAATAGTAAATGGATATAATAGTACCTGTGATGTATATGCTAGCAATAATTAATAGCAGTAAACAGTGATATAATATGATTATATGATGCTAGCAATATTATTAGCAGTAAGCTGATATAATAGTACATATGATGTACATGATAGTAGCAATAATTATTAGCAATAAACAGTAATAGAATAGCATCTTGGCCATCTTCTGGCATGGAGTAGGGGTCACTGGGGGTGTATGAGGGGGAGGTAGTTGTGAATTTCCTGCATTGTGCAGGGGGCTGGACTAGATGACCCTGGCGGTCCCTTCCATGATTCTATGAATAGTATATATGATGTATATGACGCTACAATTATTACTAGCAGTAAACAATGGTTCACATTGATGATTCTCATAATTATATATCTTAGCATAAATCATAAAGCACCCTATATAATACTTGATGAAAACAGATTTTAAAAAGGAGCTTGTAATGGTAATTACTATTATAATAATGTGAGTTCACATTTTTATTATCATCTATCCATGGTGGGGTTAAATGTTTTGATGTTTCCCCTCCCCGTTTTTAACAGTATATCGAGGTTTTTTTTTAATACTTCGTATGGGCATTGCAACAATTTATACTCCGTGGAGGATTTATTTATTGTTGTTCTTGGAGGGGGGAGGGAGGCTTGCTTCTCGGGAGCGCGCGCGCGTGCCCAGGGAGGGAAACCCACGCATATAAATGAACGCAGAGAGCGGCAACTCCTGGGGTCGGTTGCAAGATGCCATGGATGGAGGGGGAAAGAAATAAAAGACTTGAAAGGGGGGGGAGAGAAATTAAGCAAAGGGGGCAGCTGCCCCCCAAGAGAAATTAAAGAATAGGTGCAATTGCCCCCCCCCCAAAAAAATAGAAAAATCCAAGAAAAGGGTCTAGTTGCCCTAAAAAAAGAAATTGGAAGAAAGGGCTGGAAGCGGAGCGGCGGCGTCTTTGCAAAGGCCCGGACAGGCGCGTGGGAAAAGCCGGAGCCCGGACCGCTTCCCGGAACGGAGCCGCCGGGGACCAGCAGGACACGCGCCGCAGCTGCCGCTCCTCTTCCCTCCTCCTCCTTGCAAAAGGCGAGCCCCAAAAACGAGCCGAATTAGATGCAAGGGCCCGCCCAGGAGCAGCTCCGCGCAGGCGCCCCCCAAGCCGGCCTGCTTTTGATTTCTAATTATTTGCATTTGAAATAAGAATTTAAAAAAAAAGGCTTTCTGCGTGCAAAGCCTCCAGCCTGCATTGCCGCGAAGCAAGATCTCTATTTCCACCACCACCACCACCACCCCCCGCCCGCGTGGATTGCAGCGGGTGGGCCCGGCCCTCCTCGGGTTACGTGTGATCCTGCTCGGAAGTCATCCCCTCCCTGTTGTATTCCAGAGAACGCGTGCTTTCGGGATTGGCGGTTGTGCAAACACGGGGTTAGGGATGGGAGTCCGCAAGCTGCTGATTGATGGCCTGAGAACTGCCGTTTGTATGGATTTTGGAGTCTTTTTTTTTAAATCCCCTTGGGTCAGGGTTGCCAACCTCCAGGTACTTCGCACAGAACCAAGATTGCATAACAATGTGCAACCATGTGTTAAGTGCTACAATAATACAAATCTATGCAAAGGAAATTCTATTCTATTCAGAAGTATACAAAACAGTGTCCTGTTTAATATATGTGAGTCCTTTAGACTTTGTTCATACAATTCCAGTTGAATGGAACATAGATGGAATTGTATGAATAAAGTCTGTAGATGGAATTGTATGAACAAAGTCTAAAGGACTCAGATATTATACAGGACACTGTTTTGTATATTTCTGAATAGAATAGAATTTCCTTTGCATATATTTGTATTATTGTAGCTCTTGATATGTGTTTGCACATTGTTATACAATCTTGGTTCTGTGCTAATTTCCAAACCTTTAGGTATGAGTACAGAGGTGTTTGCTTATTTCCAACCTCCAGGCACTGGCTGGAGATCTCCTGCTATTACAACTGATCTCCAGCCGCTAGAGATCAGTTCCCCTGGAGAAAACGGCTGCTTTGGCAATTGGACTCTATGGCGTTGAAGTCCTTCCCCAAACCCCGCCCTCCTCAGGCTCCGCCCCCCAAAACCTCCCACCAGTGGCGAAGAGGGACCTGGCAACCCTACATTGGATTTAGAGGAGGTTCTCTCCTCGCGAGCAAGTTGGGGGTGAAGTTTGCAAACTGTGCGTAGCAGGTGCAGGCTGCTCAAATAATACACGTGAATGGGGGGGCTGCTCCTCTTGAAGCGTGCCTCCTGACGTGTCGGCGTTGTGGTGGGGCTTACTCGCAGGTAACCACGCCTGAGGCTTTAAAAAACCCAGCTAGCCATGAGTAAGGGAAGCCAAATCAGAGAAACAAAACTCCTATACTTGTGCTTAATAGTTATTTTGGAGGGGGGGGGGTCTATGGAAGGGACCACCATGGTCATCTAGTCCATCCCCCTGCACAATGCAGGAAATTCACAACCACCTCCCTCCCCACACCCCCAGTGACCCCCTACTCCATGCCCAGGAGATGGGAACCCTCCAGGATTCCTGGCCTGGAGGGAAATTGCTTCCTGACCCCGAAGTGGTGATCGGCAACAAAAGGGCTGCGAGAGCCAAACACTGATGCAACCCTTCCTGCCCTCCCTCTCATGATCTGCCTAAGTTCACAGAATCAGCCTTGCTATCAGATGGCCATCTAGGCTCTGCTTCAAAACCTCCAAAGAAGGAGAGCCCGCCACCTCCCGAGGAAGCCTGTTCCACCGAGGAACCCCTCTACCTGCCAGGAAGTTCTTCCTAATGTTTCGCCGGAAACTCTTTTGATTTAATTGTCAGGAGAGACAACCTTTGGGTGAAACCGTAGCGCTTTCCTCTCATGACGATTTTGGCACTCTTTCCTTCCGTAACAGGCAAGCGCACAACACTTAGGGCCTATTCAAACCGCTTTTATACTCCGTTTGAGCAGCAGGTCGCGAATGGAGTTTTTGGTGTCAGTTCGGACACAACTGGTTTGGCTCCCGTCTGGTAACGGATATTTTTTTTTTACCTGTTCAGACAGAGCCGCTTGGTCCCGTTCGCAAAGCGAGGCTGAGCCGGTTCTTATGAAAACGGCTTTCGACCATTTTCCATTCTTCCTTGCACCTCTGAATCGCAACGGTGTGCTGTTTGAACTGCTTGGAGCGCTTTGGGAAGGACCGCGACTGTTTTCCCACCTTTTTTTGCCGGTGTGTTCTTTTCCGGCTTTTTAAAAAAACGTTCTGAGATTTGCGTTATGGCGCAATAGCGCAAATCTCAAAACATTTTTTTTTAAAGCCGGAAAAGAATGCACTGGCAAAAAAAGGTGGGAAAACAATTGCGGGGCTGTTTGAACTAGCCAGAGTGCTTTAGAGATGGCTCATAGACGGATTGAAATGAGCAGTAAATGTGATAAACCATCACAATCCACCATACAAAACAGTAAAATAAGATAAAATATCATAAAATAACATTAAAATAACTTTAAAACAGTCTGACCCACAAGAAACTAGTATTTAAATATGTTACGTTCCCTGATTAGAAATAGCTTTAGCTCGGATTTTCTTAGCTGCTAAAGCAGCGGTTCCCAACCTTTTTTTGACCAGGGACCACTAGGACTTTTTTGTTCAGTGCAGGGACCCCAAGGTTCAAAATAAAAATTCCGAGAATTTGAAAATAAACTTTAATCATAACTGTTAGTTAAACATTAAGCTTAGAATAATATTTGAATATATATTTTTATAATAGAGAACTTTTAATTGAAAATATTAATTTATTATGGGTTTATAACTTTGTTTCGCGGACCCCTGGGGGTCCACGGACCCCTTGTTGGGAACCAGTGTGCTAAAGCAAAGAGTGGCACTTTGTAGGAAACATCAGGATTGGCCTCTGATAGGAGAAAGAGCAGCTTCTCTGAATCTGGAGAAAGATTTAGACCCTTTAGAATCGCTCCGAGGAATTTAAGTCTGGGCTCTGGGTAAAGAGGACAGGATAAGGTGTAATGAGTTAGGTCTTCTGGAGCGGCTCCGCAAATACATAGGCGAGAGGCCCGTGGTTTTGGGGAGTAACGTCCAGCTATCCAAGCCGCCGGCATGCTTTGAAACCGGAGGGAGGTAAAAGCTATTCTGCGGTTATGAAAGGGGATACTGACCAGGTATGATGCTCTGACACGATCCCTTTTAAACTGTTTATACCATGGTGAGAATTTGGACTGGGAGATGGTTTGCCTGAATGAGCTGTATAAACACCCATCTTTGTATCGGTTTATTCCAGAATGGGCTAACAATGGATGACATCCGGTTAAGAACGGTAATCTGAATAGGGCCTGAATCCCAATACGCGTGGTCGCCATTTTGTGTGACTAGTGAAACATGTCTTTCCCATCTTTGGTACACTCGACTGGAAATCCAGGTGCACATTCGCACGTACCAACACTGGAAAACCGTACGTTTTGCTCTTATCACACAAAATGGCGATTGTATCAATATGCACCAACCGCACTGTCCCAGTATGCGAGGCAGGGAGCGCCAAAATCGTCATGCCTGAAAACGGTTCGGATGCATTCAAATGGTTCCTAAGGGGACAGGAACGTTTTAGTTCAGTATTTCCAATGCATTTCCCCCCCTATCGCTGGTAAATGTTTACCATCACAGTGGTATCTGTTTTTATCTAGTACCGTGCTTGCAGGTATTCTCTGCTGTCAACAACTGGATATTTTGCTGACTTTCTTGAATTTATCAGAGGGTCTGCAGTATTTAGAACACCACTGGGGTACTTGGACAAGAATTTTGTCCTTGTGATGTTAGAGCAAAATTGGTAAAGAAGAAGAGTTGGTTTTTATATGCTGACTTTCTCTGCCACTTAAGGAAGAATCAAATCGGACTTATACTCACCTTCCCTTCCCCTCCCCACAACAGACACCAAGTGAGGTAGGTGGGGCTGAGAGTGTGTGACTAGCCCAAGGTCACCCAGCTGGCCTCATCTGTAGGAGTGGGGAAACAAATCCAGTTCACCAGATTAGCCTCCATCACTCATGTGGAGGAGAGGGGAATCAAACCCGGTTCTCCAGATCTGTGTCCACTGCTCCAAACCACTGCTCTTAACTACTACACCATGCTGGCTCTCATCAGTCTTTCTCATATCAGAGCTTTCTTTTCTGGCTGAGCCCCTTTTCAGGAATGATTAGTATTACTGAGGCCCAGCAAGGGCCCCCATGGCTCAGTGGTAGAGCATCTGCTTGGGATGCAGAAGGTTCCAGGTTCAATCCCCGGCATCTCCAGTTAAAGGGACCAGGCAAGTAGGTGATGTAAAAGACCTCTGCCTGAGACCCTGGAGAGCCACGGCCAGTCTGAGTAGACGATATTGACCCTGATGGACCGAAGGTCTGATTCAGTATAAGGCAATGTTGTGTGCCTTCATTATATTTTTCAAACCATTCATGAAGGGATGATATATTCAAAAGGGCAAACATCTATAAGAAATTCTGGGAACTGAAAGGAATTCGTGAACTTTTAAGTTAAGAATTGTAAGTTAAGAATTGTAATTCTGTACCATCTAAGCCATCTGTGCCTTCTCTGAAGTGAAACTCATAAAAACAGCTCTGGTTCTATGCTTTTCCTACATACAGTTTCCCCTCCAAATCCATTCCTTGTACAGTGTTTAATAAAACTTTGTTTTTTGTTTGTTAACTCGAAAAAGCCTCTGGTGTCTCATTTCTATTGAGGTAAAATAGGTAATATAGAGCCCCGTGGTGCAGAGTGGTAAGCTGCAATACTGCAGTCAAAGCTCTGCTCACGACCTGAGTTTGATCCCAATGGAAGTTGGTTTCAGGTAGCCAGCTCAAGGTTGACTCAGCCTTCCATCCTTCCGAGGTTGGTAAAATTAGTCCCCAGCTTGCTGGGGGTAAAGGGAAGATGACTGGGGAAGGCACTGGCAAACCACCCCATAAACAAAGTCTGCCTAGGAAACGTCGGGATGTGACGTCACCCCATGGGTCAGGAATGACCCGGTGCTTGCACAGGGACCTTTACCTTTAAAATAGGTAAAGGGGACTAAGGAGAAAAATTTTAAACTCCCAACAAACATTTGGGACAAGCATCTGTCTCCCTCAGCATGCACATGAGGGGTTATGACAACTGCTAACTTCACTTTGTATAGAGAAAGTGAAGAAAGCATTCCACAGATTTGCCTGGCTCGAACCCAGCCCGGCAAGTTCTGCAAGTTACCCGGGGGGGGGGGTGATTTCCCCTTTTATGGTTAAAAAACATATAGAATGAAATTTAAATCCCTGTGGACGACCAGCTACAATGCAGTTTCTGACGATTTTTACAATACATTTGGTTGCTGGTTTCCATTTGCTGTGTGGGAATTGGGAAAATATGAGCCCGCTCTGAAGGACGGCTTTGAGAGGCGCTCGGGTCCCGATAGTCATCAAGGTGACATCAGGTTTTCCTCCTGTTTTGCGCGAGCCGTATGACTGCATCTTTGAGAAATGGATTACTCATATAGATGCAACCCCTGGCCAGATGGAACACGCCATCTCGGTTAATGGAAGAGTTGGGAAGAAGGGTGGCCATTGTACGTGGCTTGGGAAAACAGCCTCGCGACCAACCTGGAGAAGGAAGTGAGCAAAGACCTGTGGATTTGTTGAAACTCATAAAAGTGTTCCTTTAGAAGGGTAAACAGCACTTCTTAGAGCAGGAACCCATAAAAAGGCTTGTTTGAAAAGGAAAAGTGTTTCCCAAGTTGTACTCAGCGTGAAATGGTTTACATCACAGCAGCCGCCAATGAATAATAGGACTTTGAAGGTCAAGTTATGTGTGATGGTGGAGATCCAGAATCATATCCCCAGGTAAGTATTTTAGCTGTAAAGAATAATCAGAGGGGAGGGGAGACACCTACAAAACAGAGCTATAGTCCTGGAAAAGAGGGGCGTCTTAACTCTTCACCCCATATTATTTCTCCGAATATAAGAAAGGCCCTGCTGGATCAGACCTAGGCCCATCAAGTCCAGCAGTCTGTTCCCACAGTGGCCAACCAGGTGCCTTTAGGAAGCCCACAAACTGCAGCAGCATTATCCTGCCTGTGTTCCAAAACACATAATATCCTAAAATACAGAAATCCATCTCCCCTCTCTGGCAGCATTAAAACCTGGGAGGGAAAAACGGAACACAAATAATTAAGAAACACAACTAGGTGATAATGTCTGGATAAAAATTCTGCGCACATCCATAAGTGACTGAAATTTTTTCTCCAAACCCTAGTTACGTCCACAAGATCATACAATAATTACCACTCCAAGGAGGGCTGACCAGAAGTTCTTGGGAAGTTTTGAACAGACCACCATACTAAGTGCACTTTCCCAAGAATATGTCTCATCGAATAGACTTGATTAGGGTTAGGGTTAGGGTAAGCAGGCTGGAGGCGGAGAGAGTAAATCAGCACCTGGTAACCAGAGTCCAACTGCCTCTGAGCAGGAAAATTCAATTTCTAAATACCATGTCTAAAAGCAATCAATAGTCCTAAAATCTACGACCGTATCAGATTTTTTTGAAGAGCTCCTTAAGTGAGTGGTCACTGCAGTTTCCAGTGTCGGGAAGAAGAAGAGTTGGTTTTTATATGCCGATTTTCTCTACCTTTTGAAGGAAGAATCAAACCGGCTTCCAATCGCCTTCCCTTCCTCTCCCCACAACAGATACCTTGTGAGGTAGGTCGGGCTGAGAGAATTCAGAGAGAACTGTGACTAGCCCAAGGTCACCCAGCTGGCTGCATGTGGAAGAGAGGGGAATTGAACCCAGTTCACCAGATTAGAATCCGCCACTCCTAACCACTACACCACGCTGGTAAATTCTACAGGCAAACATTTTTCCTCTTCTTCCCCGCTCCAATATCATTTCCAGTCATTTTCTGGAGATATCCTCCATTCTGATAGAGTGGATAATTTTGTTTTAGATATTTATTTGCCACTTTCCTCCCAAATGGACCCAAAGAGGCTTATTACATCATTCTCCTCTCCTCCGTTTAATCTTCACAACAACCTTTGAGGTTGGTTGGGCTGAGAGAACGTGACCAAGGTCACCCAGCAAGCTTCCATGGCAAAGTGGGGATTCGAACCTGGGTCTCCCAGATCCTAGCCCAACAATCTAACTACTACACCACACTGGAAGATTTATATCCATTAACTGGTTGGGATAATGTCCATGGATAATGGACTTCCACAGATTAACCATTCACTTCCTTTTGACTAACTCAACCGATTGCCAATCGAGTTCAATAAATCAACTCCAGTTATGGTAGCAAACTCCCGGATGGGAAATTCCTGCAGATTTGGGAGTGAAGCCTGATGAGGGTGGGGTTTGGGGAGGGGAAGACACGTGAACACATGAAGCTGCCTTATACTGAATCAGACCTTTGGTCCATCCAAGTCAGTATTGTCTACTCAGACCTGCTGCGGCTCTTCAGGGTCTCAGGCAGAGGTCTTTCACATCACGTACTTGCCTGGTCTCTTGAACTGGAGATGCCGGGGATTGAACCTGGGACCTTCTGCATGCCAAGCAGATGCTCTGCCACTGAGCCACGGCCCCTCCCCAACAGAACCTCAACAGGGTGCAATGCCATAGTGTTCACCTTTCACAGCAGCTATTTTCTCCCCGGGGACCTGATCTTTGTAGTGTGGAGATCAGTTTTAATTTCGGAATATCTCCAGGTCCTACATAGAGGTTGGCAATCTACTGTCAGTCTTGGGGCTGTGAGAATGAAGAACCTTACTTTAATGATAGAGAATGATGAATCTTTCACTCCATTTACTCTTTCCAGAGCAGCTGTAGCTTCTTAAAATCGCCTGTGTTGTTGTTGTTAAAAGGCTCCAACCATTTCCTACAAAGGATTTGACCAACGTCTCTAATAGCCAGCGTGGTGTAGTGGTTAAGAGTGTTGGTTTGGAGCGGTGGACTCTGATCTGGAGGACCAGGTTTGATTCCTCCCTCCTCCACATGAGCAGCGGATGCTAATCTGGTGAACTGGATTTGTTTCCACACTCCTCCACATGATGCCAGTTGGGTGATCTTGGGCTAGTCACCGCTGTCTTAGAGCTCTCTCAGCCCCACCTACCTCACAGGGTGTCTGTTGTGGGGAGGGGGAGGGAAGGTGATTGTAAGCTGGTTTGAGTCTTCCTTAAGTGGTAGAGAAAGTTGGCATATAAAACCCAACTCTTCTTCTTAATAGGAAGCAGAAAGAAAGTTGTTTTTTAAGCAAGAGAGAGAGAGAGAAGATTCTCACTTGTCACCAAGGACCAATATTGATCTTACGAGTCTGTTTTTCCAACATTCCTGGCCCCGTATTTGCATTCTCATGAAGCCAGGCAGAAGAACTGTTGTAGCCGGGGAAAACCTGAGCAATGTAGCATCCATATACGGTGCCAAATTCCGTCTCTCTGGTGTCAGCAGGTGCGGCCTGCCATTGAATTCTCAGGAAGTTTCCCTCCGCCCTTCCAGAGTTCTCTGGAACCCAAAGAGGTCGGCGCTAGATCTGGGACTCCTTCCCAGCCATTCTCTCTGGCGAATGCTGCGAACAAACCACAGCTAGTAAACACTAATGTCCAAGGAAGGGATTGTCTGCCTTTCCCACTTTTTTTTTTTCCAAAGGAAGAAGCCATAAGAGGGAGGGAAAAGAACATAGTCGGGGACTCACTTCTCTTGCAGATGTGACTTTCTGTACAGGGTTCCAGAAAAGAAATTTTTGCTACTGTGTAGTGAACACTGACCATATTGTCGAAGGTCAGAGACCCCCTCACCTCTGCAGGAGTATATGGTATACCTTGCAGTTGTGGACAAGTTTACATCGGGACCACAAAACGCAGCATACAAACAAGGATAAAAGAACATGAAAGATACTGCAGACTGGGCCAACCTGAGAAATCAGCAGTGGCTGAACATGGACTGACCCAAACAGGACACAGGGTCTTATTCCAAGACACTGTAAGACTGGACAATTCTACCAACTATTTTGTCAGATTGCACAGAGAAGCCATTGAAATTCATAAACATCAGCACAACTTTAACAGAAAAGAAGAGAGTTTAAGAATGAATAAGGCTTGGCTTCCTGCCCTGAAAACCTCCAGACTAACAAAGACTACAGTCCACAATAGCCATGCGGATTAGCTTTGGATTTCACACATTAACAGATCACTTCAGATACAATGGTTCCATATTAACATACCACACCCTCATTAGCACATTATCTTGATACTTACAGGACAATGATTAGCACATTACCTTTGATACTTTTTGCAGGACAATGATTCAGCTCAAACCCCCCCCCCTTTCTGACTATATATTACTCTTCCTTCACACTTGACACTGAGAGACACTGTCCTTCAGTGTTACTCCTCTGAAGATGCCTGCCACAGCTGCTGGCGAAATGTCAGGAAAGAAAATACCAAGACCACGGTCACACAGCCCAGATAACGTACAAGAACCAATGAACACTGACCATATTTTTAAAAATCCTCATTCAAAGCAAAGCATTTGACTGTGTGGATCATGAAACGCTATGGCTGGTTTTAAAGGGAATGGGTGTGCCACAACATCTGACCATTTTGATGCGCAACCTGTACTCTGGACAAGAGGCCACAGTTAGGACAGAATGCGGAGAAAGAGAATGGTTTCCAATTGGCAAAGATGTTAGACAAGGATGTATTTTATCTCCCTACCTCTTCAGTCTGTATGCAGAACATATCATAAGGAAAGCTGGATGAGATTTAGGCCTAAAACGCACGGCCACTTACCGCAGTTTCTGCCCAGGCTCCTCCCCGTTCCAGCCAGGATTAAATGAACCCTGGTCGGGGGAGTATCTGTACGCATGACCCATGGCGAAACTGTGCGCTGCTCCATCCGTGCAAACAGAAAATGCGGGAGCAACGAACTTCCTGGTCGTCCAGCAACGCCCCCTCCCCCTGGTGATTGGTCGATTCACTCTCACTGACCAACCACAGCCTCTGGTGTCCACGCCCCGCTTCCGGGTAAGTTGAACAAGCCAAGGATAACGTTTTGGCTCCTCGAGAGCAAATCCGGGTTCATTTTGGGTCGACACATCGCTCGGCCCGCAGCAAATCAAGTGCCATTTGTTTGCGAGGATTTGATCCTGGGTTAAATTGGGAATCAACAGGGAGGAGCCTGGGCAGAAACCACGGTAAGTGGCCGTGCGTTTTAGGCCTTAGATGAAGGTAGAGTGAAAACTGGGGGGAGGAACATTAACAATTTGAGATATTCCGATGACACCACATTACTGGCAGAAAATAGCGAAGACGTGAAATGACTACTGCTAAAAGTTAAAGGAGAAAGTGCCAAAGCAGGACTACAGCTGAACATCAAGAAGACAAAAGTAATGACTACAGGAGAATTACTCAACTTTAAGGATGACAATGAAGAAACTATAGATTTAGTTGTTGATTAACCAGCCAGTGTGCGGTTCTTCTCAAACTGTTTCCCCGTTGGGCAGAAACAACTAGTCAATTCTGAATTATTCGTCCAAGTCTACACGATATTTTGTCGCCATTTTGCTTGGGTAAGTGGTTTAACTTTTTCCCCGTGACTCTGTAAAACAGGGATGCCCAGCTTGAATAATCTGTCAAGATTGCTTCATGCTCCAGACACTGATAGACATTATATAACCATATCAGCTATACTTCAAGACATCTTTGTGGAGGGGTGTTGCAACAATTTTTCATGAATGAGACCCTTACAAGCAACTTCAGGGAGATGTTGAGACTATTTCAAAAGGAAATATGTGAGGAGTTTGTCCTCACCCCAGCCTAAAAGAATTCGGCACCCTCTCGGTTTATTCAGAAGTAGGACCTCCTGTGCTGTGTTCAGTCAGTGGGCTTCACTTCCTAGTAAGTGTGGTCACAATTGCCTAGGGTCAAAAGATCTTAGCATCCTTCCTCTCTTTGCAACTGAAATACAAAAAAACACACTGAGCAGAAGCTTCCTGATAATAGCTGGCTACTTGAAGAACTCAGTAAAACTTGCGTTGTTTAAAAAAAACAAACACAAGCAATGTGCTTTTTGGGTCTGAACGTCAGGAGAGCCGGACATGCCCTGGAAAGCACTGTTTCGGAACTGTTTCTTGGGTGTTGCCACTTTAATTCCTTAGCAGTGCTCCTGTGCTTTTAATAATAGTACATAAAAACATAAGATTATTTTGATTAGTAGCCATGGAAAGCCCTGTCCTCCATGAACATGTCTACTCCCCTCTTAAAGCCTTAGAACATAAGAAAAGCCCTGCTGGATCAGACTGAGGCCCATCAAGTCCAGTAGTCTGTTCACCCAGTGGCCAACCAAGTGCCTCTAGGAAACCCACAAGCAAGACGACTGCAGCAGCATTATCCTGCCTGTGTACCACAGCACCTAATATAATAGGCATGCTCCTCTGATACGGAAGAGAACATAAGAAAAGCCCTGCTGGATCAGACCAAGGCCCATCAAGTCCAGCAGTCTGTTCACACAGTGGCCAACCGGGTGCCTCTAGGAAGCCCACAAAAAAGACGCCTGCAGCAGCATTGTCCTGCCTGTGTTCCACAGCACCTAATATAACAGGCATCCTCCTCTGATTCTGGAGATAATAGGTATGCATCATGACTAGTATCCATTTTTACTAGTAAGAAGAAGGCTGTGCCGTTGAGCAGAGGGGGCCAGAATTGAGCAAAAGAGATATGCCATTGCCTGCCTCTTCATCAGTACCCCTTCCTTGGTGGTCTTAGATTGCCAGCTCTGGGTTGGGAAATACCTGGGGATTTAGGGTGTGGAGACTGAAGAGGGCGAGGTTTGGAGAGGGAGGCACCTCAACGGGTATATAATACCATAGAGTCCACCTTCCAAAGTGGCCATTTTCTCCAGGTGAACTGATATCTATTGCCTGGAGATCAGTTGTTATCCTGGGAGATCTCCAGCCGCCACCTGGAGGTTGGCAACCCTATCACTTTAGGAGATATGTATTAATCTCTCTCTTTTTTTCTTTTTTCTTTTTTGTGCCATCAAGTCACAGCTGACTTATGGTGACCCCCATTGGGTAGGCAAGAGACGTTCAGAGGTGGTTTGCCATTGCCTGCCTCCGCGTCATGCCCCTGGTATTCTTTGGTGGTCTCCCATCAAAATGCTAAGCAGCACCAACCCTGCTTAACTTCTGAGATCTGACCAGATGAACACACGAAGCTGCCTTATACTGAATCAGACCCTGGGTCCATCCAAGTCAGGATTGTCTATTCAGACCGGCAGCGGCTCTCCAAGGTCTCAGGCAGAGGTCTTCCACATCACCTACTTGCCTAGTCCCTTTAACTGGAGATGCCGGGGATTGAACCTAGGACCTTCTGCATGCCAAACAGATGCTCTACCACTGAGCCACGACCCCTCCCCTATCCAGGTCAGGGCAATCTCATATACTGCAGTGTGAATTTTAGAAAGAAATACCAATAGGCCCTGTTTTACAGAGAGCAATACCACCACCCCCCCAAAAAAAATCCCTCCTTTCTCAAGGAAAGCACAAAAGGCTAGCCAGGTGCCAGACTGACCCAATTACTTTAATTAATAGTACAATCACCCACCAAGAACCAGAGAGCCAGTTCTAAGTCTCCCTCCCTGCAAACATCTGCTCTAACAATTTACTATGGACTTGGTTCCCATGCAATTCCAAGCTGGGGAAGTTTTTTGGGGGGGAAGAGTCCCGATCCCGTGGAAGCAAAACTCCGCTCCGGTTTTTGTCCGGCCGCATACTTTGCCCATGACACATGAAGATGCCTTCGCTGCTCTGCAAAAAACCCGGAGTGGACCCCCCTTCCCTGCCAGAGAGAGCCGGGCTTGTGATTGAAAAACCCCATTCATCCAGAGGGAAAACACAGCTACACAAAGGCCTACAGGCAGCCTCAACAGGGCTATAAATAGGCACTGTTTATTCTACGTGAATTTTGCTGGCCTATGCCAACAAGTCACCCAGCAGATCCCCCCCCACCGCCGTGTGTGTATATACGCTGTTATGTTACTGCTATCTTTATTAATGGCATTTTAATACACGCCGCTCCATTTCTTTTGCTATGATAAATAGGACTATTGACCGACTTTAAAAAAAAAAAAGAAAAAGAGAAAAGAAGAAGCTTGGCTTTGAGTTATAAACCAACACAGCAACCCATGCTATAATCCAATAGAAACAGTGTACTGAAATGCTAATTCGATATAAAGCAATGCAAAGAGCCAGAGAGTGTCTGTATGTCTGAGGGGGGTGGGTGGGGTGCTCTTAAATTAAAGTGGAAGTTTTTTTTCCGTTCGCACTCACGTTTTGCAAAAAAACAACAACACCCCTCTCTTCATTAATACGTTCGGCCTTGCGAGGATTCCAGGAAAGTGCTATTCATTTCGGCGATGGGTTGCACAAAAATATTTGGTGCTTCTACTTAAAATATTACGGGGGTCACACTAAGTTATACAATGTTTGTATAAATTTTATGCATACACGTAATTTGTAATTTTTAGGCTTAGGTTATGTGTAGTAGCAGTAGTAGCTGTTGTGGTTTTCTTATTATCTATTGTAACTGTTGTTGTTTGCTTGTTTGGTTGTTTGTTTTTGCTGGTCAGTGACCGTATTAATAAAGTATTATTATTATTATTATTTGGTGCTTCTGTAAGTATATGCCTGCCGATTTTTAGACTGTTTTAATGGTTGTGTTCAATTAGATCCATAAGTGGGGTTGCCAGATCTCTCTTCGCCACCAGTGGGAGGTTTCCGGGGCAGAGTCTGAGGAGGGCGGGATTTGGGGAGGGGAAGGGCTTCAATGCCATAGAGTCCAATTGCCAAAGCAGCCGTTTTCTCCAGGTGAACTGGAGATCAGTGGTAATAGCAGATCGCCAGCTAGTACCTGGCTGTTGGCAACCCTAAAGGTAAAGACCCCCTATGCAAGCACCATGGGGTGACGTCACATCCCAACGTTTACTAGGCAGACTTTGTTTAAGGGATGGTTTGCCAGTGCCTTCCCCAGTCATAAGAATAATTTTTAAAAAGTCAATGACTGGGAAACACACACACACACACACACACACACACACACACACGGATTTTTCTTTCCCATCTTCCTTCAGAAATTACTCTGGGAAAACAATCTGGGTTCTCAACTATCCTTGAATTCACAGAAAACATGGAGGCAATAGTCACTGGTGGGGGGAAGGTAAAACCTAACTTTTCATTACTGGCCGGTTGTTTATACAAGCGTGAATATATTTTAACTGTCCCAACACCCTCCTGCCATTTATAGATCACTAGGAATGGGCGAACATAAGAAGAACCCTGCTGGATTAGACCAGCAGTCCATCTAGTCCAGCATCCTGTCTCACATGGTGGCTAGCCAGTTCCTCTGGAGGGCCTGATCTGGAGGGCTGCCAACCTCCAGGTGGTGGCTGGAGATCTCCTGGTATTATAACTAATCTCCAGGTATGGTTGCCAGGTTCCTCTTCGCCACCGGCGGGAGGTTTCTGGGGCGGAGCATGAGGAGAGTCCAATTGCCAAAGGGGCCATTTTCTCCAGGTGAACTGATCTCTATCGGCTGGAGATCAGTTGCAATAGCAGGTGAAATCCAGCTAGTACCTGGAGGTTGGCAACCCTAGTTGGGAAATACCTGGAGATTTGGGGGGGGGGGAGCCTGAGGTTTGGAGAGGGGCAGGACTTCAATGCCATAGAATCCAGTTGCCAAAGCAGCCATTTTCTCCAGGTGAGCTGATTTCTGTTGCTTGGAGATCAGTTGTAATAGCGGGAGATCTCCAGTTGCCACCTGTAGGTTGGGAACCCTAATTATAGCAGGGACCCTAGTCTTTCATGAATCGCACTTTCACTAATTTGTGGTTCGTGGTCCGATCGTGTGGTTCAGCCTCCGGCCTGCTTTCACTCCCATGGTGCCACCGCCGTCATCTTTACTCGGCTGCATTTTGCAGGCAATTTGGTTGTTTTGCTGGTGGGAGGAAGTAAACTGTCTGCCTCCCAGTATCTTAAAATTCCACCATTCATAGCAACCCTGGGAAACGGACCCCCCACAAATGGATGAAGCTCCACTGTAATATTGTTTTCTCAAAAGATAGCCCTGTTTCAGCTCAGAGAAAAGTGACGTTCTGTAGATAGACCAAGTTAGATTGTGAATTGTACTATTGCTCACTGATGAGAATTCAGTTGCTGAGGAGAGAATCGGGGGGGGGATTGTCCCCTACCCCTTGTACTGGCACTGCAAGACCCAGGCCCATCAAGTCCAGCAGTCTGTTCACACAATGGCCAACCAGGTGCAACTAGGAAGCCCACAAACAAGACGACTGCAGCAGCACCATCCTGCCCGTGTTCCACAGCACCTAATATAATAGGCACACTCATCCGATCCTGGAGAGAACAGGTGTGCATCATGACTAGTATTCATTTTGACCTGTAGCCATGAACACCCCTCTCTTCCATGAACATTTCCACTCCCCTCTTAAAGCCTTCCAAGTTGGCAGCCATCACCACATCCTGGGGCAGGGAGTTCCACAATTCAACTATGTGTTGTGTGAAGAAATACTTCCTTTCATCTGTTTGGAATCTCTCACCCTTCAGCAGATGACCAAACCAGCGTCCTGGTATTATGAGAGAGGGAGAAAAGCTTCTCCCTGTCCACTCTCTCCATACCATGCATATCTTTGTAGACCTCTGTCATGTCTCCCCTCAACCGCCTTCTTTCCAAGCTAAACAGCCCTAAGTGTTTTACCCGCTCCTCATAGGGCAGTTGCTCTGTATCGATTTATTTATTGTATTAGACTTCTATTCGGCCCTTTTTCGGCTATCCAGATCAGATGTGATATATGTGTGTGTATAATGCTGTCAAGTCGCAGCCAATTTATGGCAACCCAGTAGGATTTCCAAGGCAAGAGACTAACAGGGTTGGTGTGCCATTGCCTTGCCTGCCTCTGCGTAGCAACCTTGGGCTTCCTTGGTGGTCTCCCATCCAATTACTAACCAGGGCCGACCCGTACGGTTGCCAGGTCCCTCTTCGCCACCTGCAGGAGGTTTTGGGGGTGGAGCCTGGGGAGGGCGGGTTTGGGGAGGGGACTTCAATGCCATAGAGTCCAATGGCCAAAGCAG
The DNA here is from genome assembly GCF_029931775.1 of Euleptes europaea. NCBI lineage: Eukaryota > Metazoa > Chordata > Lepidosauria > Squamata > Sphaerodactylidae > Euleptes > Euleptes europaea. The sequence continues at coordinate 17,018,487 of NC_079331.1, read as the reverse complement.
CCATTTTCTCCAGGTGAACTGATCTCTATCGGCTGGAGATCAGTTGTAATAGCAGGAGATCTCCAGCTAGTACCTGGAGGTTGGCAACCCTACCGACCCTGCTTAGCTTCCGAGATCTGACAAGATTGGGTTAGCCTGGGCCGTTCAAGGCAGGGCAGCATGACATATACCAGCCTTAAAAACCACACCAGATATCATGATTGGGTTTCCCAATTTTTTCCCCATGCCATTGCCAGCTTGACGCTCTGGCTTCATAGTTCCTCCTGGGTGTATGGTTTTGTTTGTTTTTAAAACATGTATCCGCTGCAAGACTTGTAATAAAGAACGTCTGCCCGCGACAGTTATTATATAAACACATATATTTCCCCCTTTTGTGGGCTAATTAGATGGTAAATAACAAATATATGCTTGATTCACGCAGAGGTGGGTGTACCTTCGTGCTTACTAATGCTCTGTTCATGTGACAGTTTTCGGGAGTGGGTTGTTCAAATTATCCAAATTGCTCCTTTTTTTTTTTTTAGTGTTTCTGGTTTTATGCATACCCACTCTTCGCTCCATTACTCCAGAAGTAGGGTTGCCGGGTCACCTCACCTCACCTCACCAAACCCACCCTCCTCAGGCTCCACCCCCAAAAATCTCCCGGTGTTTCCCAACCTGGAGCTGGCAACCCTAACTACACCACCCTGCCTCTACTTGCCCCTGGCTATTGCACACTCAGCGGAACGGAAGCGATACTATTGCACATTCCCCTGTCCGTTGTCCGTGCATTTCTTCCCTATCTGCATCCAGTCGTGAACTGAGGACGTGCCTCTTGAAAAGTGCCATTCATAATTAGAGAGGTTCATTCATTGTCTATTTCCAAGTTCAAATACTGCTGGCGAGACGTCGCTTTGGAAGACAGGGGTCCGCGCACTGAATGGTGCATTACATAACCGCCAATAAATGTGGGCTCCCATTAGATTTCTCCAGCGGCCACAATGAAGTTGATTGGAGCATTATCCCAAGCCCCTTTTCGTGGGCCAGAGCGCCGCAAAGGAAGCCGCGTCCTCTTTTGGATTAGCAAAGTGCCGATTGTGAGAAAACCGGCAGAGGATTACAGAACACCCCCCTTTTACCCCCACATCATGGCTTGGCCACCCACAGTGCAGACTCCACATGGCAGATACTTAATAGGAATCCTCTTCACAAAGGGATTTGGATTTGGCAGCCTTTGGGATACTGTTATACGTCTGTGTGGCAGTTTACCCAGAAGCAAACTGCCCGGCAAGGCAGAAGATAGGGTTGCCAAGTCCCTCTTCGCCACTGGCAGGAGGTTTGGGGGGCGGAGCCTGAAGAGGGCAGGGTTTGGGGAGGGGAGGGGCTTCAATGCCATAGAGTCCAATGGCCAAAGAGGCCATTTTCTCCAGGTAGTAGGGTTGCCAAGTGCCGGGTGGTGGCGGGTAAAATCCCGCCGATCCACCAGGCTGCCTGCCGGCCAGCTGATAGCTGGCATGCATATGCACGCACATATTACTTTCGGGTAAACCCAAAAGTGATGCGGACGCTCTAGCAATTTTGGATAAAACTCGCCGAGATCGCTAGAGGGTCCGCGTCGCTTCTGGGTAAACCCAAAAGTGACATAGGTGCGTTGCACGGGGTGCGCACACGCTGCAGCTACAGCCCCAGAAAGCTCCCACCAGTGGAGCTACGGGGCCTGGCAAGCCTACCAGGTAGGCTTACCAGGTCCCTTCTGTGCTCCGGCAGGAGGTTTTTCAAGTGGTGAGCGAGATTGTGCGCAGCCGTGCCGACGCGATCACAGCACTTCCGGTTTACACCCGGTGTCAGGCCTTTGCCGCTAGCAGGAGTAAAGGCTCTTGACATGAGTTAGGCCAGTTTCTGGCTACATGTCAAGTCCTTGGTTCTCATGCCTATAAACTCTGTGTACAGTTTTGCTCGTCTTGTTTTCCACAGCTGCGCTCTAATGGAAACCATAGAGTTTTGGCTGGGATCGCTAGAGCGCATCGTACGCGGGCGTGCAGGCGCGCCGTGCCAGGGGTGCACGCGCATTGTGCGCTAACGCCACAGCCCCACAAAGCTCCTGCCAGTGGAGCTGCGGGGCCTGGCAATCCTAGTATAGGTACATGCATCCTAGGTATTTGTCCACGTTTCACCATAAGGCTTCTTCAGCTATTTATCTACTCATGACATCTTCATTTTTATAATCCTTTATGAGAAACAACATTTGATTTAATAATAATACTAAACCATCCGAAGAGTCCCTAATATACACATTTTTTTACAAAATTTCTTATATACATACAGCACCTTGTGAGTTTTTTGGCATGTTGTTCTCTTCTTAGTTCACTTCAGTAAAATTTATATTGCTTTATAGTGAAAGTTGTGAGCCACGTCCTGCTGTTTTTTTTGCTAGTACCTGGAGGTTAAACCTGAATCAATTGATACGTGTGCTGAGTAAACACTAGTTAACAAGACGAGCAGCACCAAGGCTCATAAACTTAATTAACTTAATACAACTTTAAAATGCTCACACGCCAAAGAATTAAAGATATAACCAAGGTAGGTACCAATCATATGTTAATAGTCCAATGCCCGGTTACTTCACCGTTTCTTTTTAACAGGTTACAAAATTATAAATTATAATGTCCCAAAAGCCTGGTTGCTTCACCAATAACACAATTCCATGTGTACCATTTCCAAAATAAATCCTTTCCAAACCAGAGAAAAAAGAGAAAAATCATAAAGGTCCAATCCAAAACGACACTTCCGGATTCGTGTGCGTTTCGCAATCCGGTTGCTTCTTCAGTTGATTACTTCTTGTCTTAATAATAATTTATCCATTTCCATATGCTTTTTTTGAGGTGCACTGACCTCCACAATGACCAGCCGACCCTCAAGGTTCAAAGTTTTCATAAACTGGTACCTTGAACAGTGATACACATAGGATTTGTGTTATTTTTGGAATTGGTACTTTGGATGGGCGTTTTTGAACAGTGATACACATGGGATTGTGTTATTGGTGAAGCAACCAGGCTTTTGGGACATTATAATTTTGTAACCTGTTAAAAAGAAACGGTGAAGTAACCGGGCATTGAGACGCTGTATTTTTGTAACCTGTTGGACTATTAACATATGATTGGTACCTACCTTGGTTATATCTTTAATTCTTTGGCGTGTGAGCATTTTTAAGTTGTATTAAGTTTATTAAGTTTATGAGCCTTGGTGCTGCTCGTCTTGTTAACTAGTACCTGGAGGTTGGCAACCCTATTGGTGGTAGAGAACATGTATTCTGTGTGGAATGGCCTCTGCATTTTCAGATAAAGGATTTAGAAGAGCAGGTGCTGAGAAACCCCTTCCTTTGGCAGGGAGTGGAGACAATACCGACTTCAGTTCTCTGGTGAACCGAGTCACGCTTGTCTCCGACAGCTGACCTCAGGGGACCCGGGTTTGAAGAACATCCTTCCAGATCGAGATTTGAGAAAGGTTACACCAGAGCTCAGCTGAGCTCCAGGGCTGTGAGAATGAAAAGGTGGCACCGTGACAAAGAAAATTATTATTTTACCCACAACAGTAAACAAACTCTCTGTACTGTGCAGTTGTCGTCTCGTCTTCGGGATGGGAAACATGTGATTACCTGGCTGCTAAGAAAACATCAAGGGTTGTGCTTGGAAAAATTCAAGGTCAGATGAAGATTATGATCCCGAAGGACACGTTCCAAACAGGAAGAGGGGAGTCAGAACCTCTTGGTTTCTGAGCTGGGGCTAAATAATTTGGCTATTATGGCTGGAACCTTACCTTCTCATTGCAATGAAGGAGCGGAGGGATAACAGTCAAAATCAAACCATACAATTCATTACACGGAATTAAAATCTCCTGTGCCTTTTTAATAGCATGGACGGGACATAGGTTTTCTGCAAGCACAGATTCTCTTGTCTAAAAGAGATGGGAGAAGCGTTGCACGCCTTATATTATTTATCGATATATCATGACAGCGACACAGCAAAGGAACTGGTTCTTTAGGACCAAAGCTAAGCAACGTAGCATCATGGAATCATAGAGTTGGGACCGCCAGGGTCATCTAGTCCAACCCCCTGCACAATGCAGGAAATCCACAGCCACCTCTCCCCCACACCCCCAGTGACCCCTACTCCATGCCCAGAAGATGGCCCAGATGCCCTCCCTCTCATCATCTGCTTAAGGTCATAGAATCAGCATTGCTGACAGATGGCCCTCTAGGCTCCGCTTAAAAACCTCCAGGGAAAGAGAGCTCACCACCTCCTGAGGAAGCCTGTTCCACTGAGGAACCACTCCAATTGTTAGAAAATTCTTCCTAATGTCTAGAGATTTTGGGGATGGAGAGAGGAATCTAAAGCGAACTGGCAGAAATTTGAATGTAAATGTTTTGTTTTTTTAACTGAAAGCTTCTACCCTCTTTTCGTAAAAGGGAATTGTTCAGGAGGGCGATTTTTTTTAACAAAGCCAGTAAGGCTGTAGTTTATGTCTGTGGAATCGAAGGCGGTCTTCATTGTATATATTACACAGTGTTTATTGCTCCATTATCTCATCCTGTAATGCAGTTGTATCACATTGTTTATTGTACGTACTGTGTTTCACTAAGCTGTTCTTGTAATTCCCGCTTCGCTGTCCGTACCGGAGTGCATTTTAGTGACTGTTTTCTCATTTCAAGGGTTTATGTATTATACTGGGATGTGGAATGGTATGGTATAGCCTGATCTTGTCAGATCTTGGAAGCTAAGCAGAATCAGTTACTTGGATGGGGGACCACCAAGGAAGACTGCACAGGCAAGTGATGGCCAACCACCTCTGCTTCTCACTTGCCTTGAAAGCCCCTTGCTGGGGTCGCCATAAGTCAGTTGTGACACATATTTATATATGAATAGAATAGAATAGAATAGAATAGAATAGAATAGAATAGAATAGAATAGAATAGAATTTATTGATATGGTCTATTTGACCAGCCAAAAGTTGATACACATTTTTATATGTGTTATACAGGGTTGCCAACCTTCAGGTACTAGCTGGAGATCTCCTGCTATTACAAGTGATCTCCAGCTGATAGAGATCAGTTCCCCTGGAGAAAATGGCCGCTTTGGCAATTGGACTCTATGGCCTTGAAACCCCTCCCGTCCCCAAACCCTGCCCTCCTTAGGCTCCACCCCAAAAATCTCCAGGTATTTCCCAACCCGGAGCTGGCAACCCTAATTATACTGTTGTTGCCCTGACCTGGATGGTCCAGGCTAGCCTGGTCTCCTCAGATCTCAGAAGCTAAGCAGGGTCAGCCCTGGTTAGTACTTGGATGGGAGACCACCAAGGAAGTCCAGGGTTGCTGAGGCCGACAATGGCAAGCCACATCTGAACGGCCTTTTATGCACGGCTGTTTCCCTCGCGCTCATCTCTCCAATGACTTCGGGCCGTTTCTGACCGTCAGAAGTCGCTTCACTCCCTTCCTGAGTTTCCCTATGTTTTGCCTGCATTTTCAATTTTGATATAAAAAAGGTCCCGGAACGGCGGGGAAACGCAGGGGGAGAGCGAGACGACTTCTTCTTCTTTTTTTTTTTTAATTTTATTTGTATAGCTGAGGGGGTACAGGAAAAAAAGGGGAGGGATAATACGTTATAAGTATAAAACAATACAATGTTAAAAAAACAAAACGAAAAAAACAAATAAGCTCAGTTGTATATTATGAGATATTTTCTATACAATAAAAAAGTTGTTACAAAGTGTCATTCGTTATTCTATTTATATTGATACTCTATTGTATGAAGGTCTAAAATTTACTTGACAGTTGTTAAAAACAAGTTAGATAATACAAAAGTTAGATAATACAACAAGTTAAATAATACAAAACCGACGTATTTCATTCAGTTAGCCAAGGTTCATGTAAATATAGAATGAAACCCACTTATCATCGAATTGCTCTATGGATTCACTAGATTTTAAGTTTATCTCGAAAGTCATCTTAGCCATACTAGCATATTCCAATAGTTTTTCTTTCCAATCTTCAATTTCAGGAATATGAGTTTGTTTCCAGGTTCTTGCAAGAACCGTTCTAGCTGCAGTAGTAGCATATTTAAAAACGTCGTGAAATTTCGAAGGCAAGTCTGGTGGCACAATGCTGGATAGAATTTAGGGTCAAATGTCAGCTTAACATTTAACATCAGCTGAAGTTCTTGATGAATTCTTTTCCAATAAGTTTGTAACTTTGGGCATGTCCACCAAACATGAAAATAGGAACCGTCTGTGTCTTGACATTTCCAGCAGGCACCTCTTTTTCCGGGAGTAGTCATCTGAGAAAGCATATTAGGAGTTAGATACCATCTATAAAATGTTTTATACCAATTCTCTTTCACTTCTTGGGACACGGTATATTTCATTTCAGAAGTACAAAGTTTTTCCCATAAGTCCATATTAATCATTTCTCCAAAGTTTTGCATCCATTTTATCATATTAGTTTTCACTTGTTCTTCTTCCGTTTCATATTTCAAAAGAAGCTTGTAGATTTTTCCTAATATGTGTGAATCGTTTTTAGATGTTATCTGCTCAAATTCTGTTAATTCACGAAATGGCTGGGGATAGAAGCAGTCTTTTTGTAAATTAGACCTCAGTTGTAAATAAGTCAGCCAGTTCAATTTTTGAAATTTTTCTTGAAGATTGGTCAGGGTCTTAATTTCTCCTGTGGGCTCAATCATTTGATTGTAAGTAAGATGGACAATTGTAAGTAAGATGGACAATTGTAAGTAAGATGGACAGAGCGAGACGACTTCTGACGTTCGGAAACAGCGTGCATAATCCAAACAACGACCCGAAGTTGTTCGGAGAGGTGACAGCGAGTGAAACAGCCATACATAAAAGACCACCACCTCTTGCCTTGAAAACCCCACCAGGTCGCCATAAGTCAGCTGTGACTTGACGGCAAAAACAAATAAAATAAAATCCTTAGCAAACAATCATACGAGGCCATCTGGTAGGAGGAGCAAATTTGTCATTAAACACAGAGATTCCACCCTATTTCCAGAACCACCTCACCCTTTTTTGGCCTTTTATTTTTAGATGTCACTTTCCTCTTCAACCTAATGGTCACTGCCAGCTGTGTAAGTAGGTGATGAATTAATGGGGGGGGGGAGAGGGAGCTGGAGAACTAAACCATCCTTTGCATTATGAATTTGCAAGTGGAAAGTTTCCTGTACAAGAAATTTCCACGTTTTGTACTCTAGGACGGGTTTTGCCTGGCGTAGGAATTAGACAGCCAGTGTAGTGTATTAGTTAAGAGCAGCAGTCCCTAATCTGGAGAACAGGATTTGATTCCCCACTCCTGCACATGAAGCCTGCTGGGTGATCTTGGGCTAGTCACAGTTCTGTCCAAACTCTCTCAACCCCACCTACCTCCCAAGGTGTCTGTTGTGGGGAGGCGAAGGGATTGTGATTGTAAGCCGCTTTGAGATGCATTAAAGTAGAGAAAAGCAGGGTATAAAAACTAACTCTTCTTCTTCAACTCTGATGTTTAAACTGTCAGGTTGAGAGCCAGTGTGGTGTAGTGGTTAAGAGTGGTGGTTTGGAGCAGTGGACTCTGATCGGGAGAACCGGGTTTACTTCCCCACTGTCAGTTTCAGGCGTCTGTCCCTAGCATCCCATAAGCAAACTCATCCAGGCAGGTAGCTCTGAAGCAGTAATACTTTATTAAAAGCAAAAAAGACAGATTAAAGGACTGATTGCCTACAGGCAAGCGAGGCTAGTAATGGGGAACACAGGCAGGTTACATGTTAAAGACACTACGGACTGAAAAGGTAAACATTGCTAGGCAACCTTGAGATAAGCGGTTCCCAGGAAGACAGACTAAACATTACCACAGCTGCAGAAAACAGGATGAGCGAAACTGTACCCAGACGTTCATAGGCATGAGAACCAAGGACTTGACGTGTGGCCAGAACCTGGCCTGACTCATGTCAAGAGCCTTTGCTCCAGCAAAAAAGGCAAAGGCCTGACACCCACTCCTCATATGAATGGTGAACGCTAATCTGGTGAACCAGGTTGGTTTCCCCACTCCTACACATGAAGTCGCTGGGTGACCTTGAGCTAGTCACAGCTCTCAGAAGTCACTCAGCCCTACCTGCCTCACAGCGTGTCTGTTGTGGGGATGGGGAAGGGAAGGTAATTGTAAGCTGGTTTGATTCTTCCTTAAGTGGTAGAGAAAGTTGGCCTATAAAAACCAACTCTTCTTCCTCTTCCTCCTCCTCATCCTTCTTCTTGATCGATACAGAGGTAACCATCTCTCTTGACAGATGCACCTTTCTGCGTATGGTGATCAAGTGCGTTTCCAGTTTTAATCCAGAATCAACCGCCACTGGGTATCAAAAGCCTGGGTAATGCTGATCAAATCGTCAGTTCTCCGCGGCTGCTCGGAAGGCAGGATCAGCTTTATGGGACAAATGTGACGGCTGCCCTTTACCCTGGATTATATAATATGCTCTGTATTTATTGGGGGAAGAGTGGGGGCTTCCTTTTAATTGGCTCACATGACTTCACATGACCGCTTACTAAGATTACCCCGGCGACTTGGCGGTAAGGTCAGATGCACTTCATCAGACTTGACTCTTAGTCACCTCTGAGTGATATCTGAGAGCCCAAAACACTTTGGAGCAGGGAGTCCTGGAGGGTGAATATCTTGGGCATCTCCAACTAGCCTGGGTTCTGCTCGTTGGCGGGTCAGGAGAATTAGGCGTGCATGCCGGTCAAATGGAGTCACCTTGGGAGAAAAGCCCTTCTCGTGCTGTGTGTCCACGTTTTATTAATTATTTCACTGTGTGTATTCACTTTATTTGTATCCTTCCGTTCCCCCCAGTGGGGACCCAATGGGGCTTACGTCATTCTGGGGCTTACGTCATTCTGTGGGGCTGTGGCTCAGTGGTAGAGCATCTGCTTGACATGCAGAAGGTCCCAGGTTCAATCCCTGGCATCTCCAGTTAAAGGGATTAGGCAAGTAGGTGATGTGAAAGACCTCTGCCTGAGACCCTGGAGAGCCATGGAGAGGGGCTGTGGTTCAGTGGTAGAGCCTCTGCTTGGCATGCAGAAGGCCCCAGGTTCAATCCCCGGCATCTCCAGTTAAAGTCTGAGTAGACAATACTGACTTCAATGGACCAAGGATCTGATTCAGTATAAGGCAGCTTCACGTGTTCATGTGTTCCTCTACTCCCTTTTATCCTCGCAACAACCCTGTGAGATAGGTTAGGCTGAGAATGTGTGACTGGCACAAGGTCACCCAGCAAGCTTCTGTGGCAGATCGGGGATCCGAACCTGAGCTTTCCAGATCCTAGTCCGACACCTTAACCATGACACCACGCTGGCTCTCACCGCGCTGAAATAAATTATTTAATTGTTTCATTTATACCCCGCCTTTCTCCCCAAAGTGGCTGACATCGTAAGAACATAAGAAAAGCCCTGCTGGATCAGACCAAGGCCCATTAAGTCCAGCAGTCTGTTCACACAGTGGCACACCATGTGCCTCTAGGAAGCCCACAAACAAGACAACTGCAGCAGCATTGTCCTGCCTGTGTTCCACAGCACCTCATAGAATAGGCTTGAGAGCCAACGTGGTATAGTGGTTAAGAGTGGTGGTTAGGAGCAGTGGACTCTGATCTGGAGAACCAGTTTCGATTCCCCACTCCTCCACATGAGCGGTGGAGGCTAATCTGGTGAACTGGATTTGTTTCCACACATGAAGCCAGCTGGGTGACCTTGGGCTAGTCACGCTCTCTGAGCCCCACCTACCTCACAGGGTGTCTGTTGTGGGGAGGGGAAGGGGACTGTAAGCCAGTTTGATTCTTCCTTAAGTGGTAGAGAAAGTCGGCATATAAAAACCAACTCTTCTCTGATACTGGAGAGAGTAGGTATGCATCACGACTAGTCTTCATTTTGACTAGTAGCCATGGATAGCCCTCTCCTCCATGAACATCTCCCCTCCCCTCTTAAAGCCTTCCAAGTACTCCTCTCTTACATTTTATCTTCACCACAAGCCAGAAGGGGGATTCTTTTTGAGCTTTGGAGGAAGGTCTCTTCTTGGAGGACATCTCTCTGCCCATCCCCAAATGGCTGAATTCACGCTAGGCTTTCCTGGTCCTCAGGAGCCGACGCCTTGAGACAGCAGGGGTTCTGCAGCCAGCAAACTGTGGTCACACCCTGAGGGTAAATGTTCTAGCCTTTGTGCTGTAGCCACAATTAGGGCTGCCAACCTCCAGGCACTAGCTGGAGATCTCCTGGTACTGCAACTGATCTCCAGCCAATAGAGATCAGTTCCCCTGGAGAAAATGGCCGCTTAGGCCATTGGACTCTATGGTAGTGAAGTCCCTCTCCTCAACAAACCCCGCCCTCCTCAGGTTCTGCCCCCAAAATCTCCAGGTATTTCCCAACCTGGAGCTGGCAACCCTAGCCAGAAAAGTGGATGAGGAAATCTCCAGATATATCAATCAAGCCCTGACCTGGATGGCCCAGGCTCGCCCGGTCTCATCAGATCTCAGAAGCTAAGCAGGATCCAGACAAATGGTGTCTGCAATGTGTTTCTTTTGACATTACTGAAGAAGAAGTCATTTTTATACCCCGATTTTCTCTACCTTGGGGAAGGCAATGGCAAACTACCCCGTAAACTTAGTCTGACTAGTAAAAGTCGTGATGTGACGTCACCCCATGAGTCAGTAAGGCCCTGGTGCTTGCACAGGGGACTACCTTTACCTTTAAGAGTCTCAAACTGGCTTACAATGGCCTTCCCTTCCTCTCCCCACAACAGACACCTTGTGAGGGAGGTGGGGCTGAGAGAGTTCAGAGAGAACTGTGACTAGCCCGAGGTCACCAAGCAGGCTTCATGTGGAGGAGTGGGGAAACCAACCCAGTTTGCTGCTCTTAACCACTACACCACACTGGCTCTCAAACGGCATAGACCCCAAGGCTTTTCCCTGATGCTGCCTCCTAGCACTAGGATTCAGAGGTTGACTGCCTCTGGATGTGGAGGTTCCCTTTAGTCATCTTGGCTAGTAGCCATGATCCCCTTTGATGCTAGGATGTAGTTATTCGTTGTGTGACGAAGTATTTACTTTTGTCTGTCCCGAATCGACTGCCCGTCAACATAATCGGTCGACTGCAATTTCCAGGGTTGTGGGAAAGACAGAAAACGTTCTCCCTCTCCCCCTGTCAGTTTCAGGCGTCTGTCCCTAGCATTCCCATAAGCAAACTCATCCAGGCAGGTAGCTCTGAAGCAGTAAGACTATTAGGAGCAAAAGACAGATTAAAGGACTGACTGCCTACAGGCAGGTGAGGCTAGTAATGGGGAACCCAGGCAGGTTACACGTTAAAGACACTACGGACTGAAAAGGTAAACATTGCTAGGCAACCTCGAGATCAGCGGTTCCCAGGAAGACAGACTAAACATTACCGCAGCTGCAGAAAACAGGATGAGCGAAACTGTACCCAGACGTTCACAGGCATGAGAACCAAGGACTTGACGTGTGGCCAGAACCTGGCTGGCCTGACTCATGTCAAGAGCCTTTGCTCCAGCAAACAAGGCAAAGGCCTGACATCCCCTTTGTGAGGAAACCAACCCGGTTCACCAGGTTAGAGCCTGCCGTTCATCTGGAGGAGTGGGGGATTCGAACCTGGTTCTCCAGATGAGAGTCCACCGCTCTTAACCACGACGCCACGCTGGCTGGTCAGAAGCAGTGCCATAATTTCCAGAAAATCTAACGGCCGCCAGCCTGAATGAGTCTCAATAAATTAAGCTGTGAAAGTGACATGTAAGACACAGGTTGGAACGGATGCTCGGTTCCTTTGCACCGAGGTGAGGTGGGGATAAAAAACAAACCCTGCAAAGTGTGGAACGATGCGGGAAACGCTGTACTTATCACTCGCAAACCATGACAATTCCCAGGACAAAATATTGTCGAAGGCTTTCACGGTCAGAGTTCATTGGTTCTTGTAGGTTATCTGGGATGTGTAACGGTGGTCTTGGTATTTTTCCCAGGGACTACTTCTCATTTCCACTGAAGCATGCTTGGCAGAGAAATCTTGACAACACGGAAGAGTAGTAGTATTTCGCTTCGTTTTACATCTCCAAGGCAATTAACAAAACTTGAATGCTTGTGACAGCACCCCACACACACCTCCCCGCACGCACACACGCACACTGAACCGCCTTTGCATTGCTATTATTATCTCTGTTACTGAGGGGAGAAATTCAGCTAAGAAAGGAGATGAAGGAAGTTGCCAGAGGACATCGAGGGTGGTGGAAACAGTGGCAGAGGAGAGATTCAAATTCAGAAGAAGAAGAAGAAGAAGAAGAAGAAGAGGAAGAGGAAGAAGAAGAAGAAGAAGAAGAGGAAGAGGAAGAGGAAGAAGAAGAAGAAGAAGAAGAAGAAGAAGAAGAAGAGGAAGAAGAAGAAGAAGAAGAAGAAGAAGAGGAGGAGGAGGAGGAAGAGGAAGAGGAGGAGGAGGAGGAGGAGGAGGAGGGAGGAGGAGTTGGTTTTTATATGCCAACTTTCTCTACCACTTAAGGGAGAATCAAACCAGCTTACAATCGCCTTCCCTTCCCCTCCCCACAACAGACACCCTGTGAAGTAGGTGGGGCTGAGAGAGTGTGACTAGCCCAAGGTCACCCAGCTGGCTTCATGTGGAGGAGTGGGGAAACAAATCCAGTTCACCTGATTAGCCTTCGCTGTTCATGTGGAGGAGTGGGGAATCCAACCCGGCTCTCCAGATCAGAGTCCACCACTCCAAACCACCGCTCTTAACCACTACACCACGCTGGCTGTCACCCTCGACATCTGTTGAATTTTGAATGCTGATTTCTTATTTTGTAGAAAAACAGTTGGAAACAGGCAGATTGGTCTGTGGATCAAAATCTGGAACCAGAAACAAAATCCATGTGGTGGTGGAAAGTGCCAGCAAGTCACAGCCGATTTATGGCAATCCCGTAGGGTTTTCAAGGCAAGAGTCAAACAGAGCTGGTTCAAAAATAAGAACATATATATGCCAATAAAGGCCTGTGTTGTGTGTTGTGTTGTGTAAAATAAGAACATAAGAAAAGCCCTGCTGGATCAGACCAAGGCCCATCAAGTCCGGCAGTCTGTTCACACAGCAGCCAACCAAGTGCCTCTAGGAAGCCCACAAGCAAGAGGACTGCAGCAGCACCATCCTGCCTGTGTTCCACAGCACCTAATATAATAGGCATGCTCCTCTGATCCTGGAGAGAATAGGTATCCATTTTCACTAGTAGCCATGGATTGCCCTCTCCTGCATGAACATGTCTACTCCCCTCTTAAAGCCTTCAAAGTTGGCTGCCATCACCACATCCTGGGGCAGGGAGTTCCGCAGTTTTCCATTGCCCGCTTCGCCGTAGTGACCCAGGACTTCCTTGGCGGTCTCCCATCCAAATACTAACCAGGGCCGACCCAGCTTAGCTTCTGAGATCCGATGAGATCTGGCTAGCCTGGCCCAGCTGCATCACGGTGAAAAAATCCATGTTAATGCCTTCGTATCAGGGCCAACCAAAAAGACGCCCAACATTGGCGCTTTACAACACCTCTTCAGCCATTTGCTGGCCCTCCAATGAAACTGGTTTCGACTGTGTGAGGTAGGATATTGGATTACATGCAAGTGGGAAGTAGAGATGGTCTTCCATTGCCTTCCTCGGCAGAGTCTTCCTCGGTAGCCTCCCTTCCAAGTACCAACACTACCTAACTTCCAAATCCGGTGAGATCAAGCTATGCCATTCCGCCTTCCCTCCTCTGCATGCGCTATCTTCCACAAAACCAAAAATACCAGAGAGCCAGTGTGGTGTAGTGGTTAAGAGCGGTGGTTTGGAGCAGTGGACTCCGATCTGGAGAACCGGGTTTGATTCCCCGCTCCTCCACATGAGCGGCAGAGGCTAATCTGCTGGACTGGATTTGTTTCCCTGCTCCTACAGACCAGCTGGGCGACCTTGGGCTAGTCACAGTTCTCTTTGAGCTACCTCACAAGGTAGCTGTTGTGGGGAAGGGAAGGTGCTTATAAGTCGGTCTGATTCTTCCTTAAGTGGTAGAGAAAACCGGCATATAAAAAACCAACTCTTCTTCTTCTTCCCTGGCCCTGAACGCTCTGTGGAGCCTTGTTAAACCAGGAGAAAACGTCCACAATGGCGTAAAGGAGATAACCGATTCCAGCAATATTTTCCCATGTATGCCGGCCAGAGGGTGAGAATGGGGAGGGAAGATTATCTGACGTTTCGAGCGGAGCCTCCCAATCGTCACCAGCCATTAGGTTTAGTAGGAACGGCCCTCTCTGAAGTCTGGGAATGTCGCAGGACTGAATTCACACAGACAACTTAGCTGAATTATACCTTTTGGGTTTGTTTCCGCGCCGCCAGAACCTCTGCTATGCAGACAATGTCTGTTATTCACATGTTTATCATTTCTGCACCCGTGAAACCATAAATACGTCTCAGAGAGGGAGTCGATAAAGGAGGCCTGAGAAGATAATGGTAGGGAATTTTATTTTGGGGGGGGGGGAGCAGACGTTCCCTTTCTTCACTTTTCTGTCGTTCACATTTCAAATTTATTTACTGACTTTGTTTGCTTTCGTTCTAGTTGGCCTTTCTTGCAGGGACTCAAGTAAGGTTGCCAGATGCCAGGGAATGGGGGGAAGTTGCTTGCCAATTAAGGGGGCTGCCTGTCGCCCCTCAGTTGGCCAGCTGAAGGGGGTGTGTGAAAGTGAAACCCGGAAGTGATGGTGATATTCAAGCATATTTCTCCAAAACCTATATGGAAACATCTTCTCCACAGGAACTGATCTCTGTAGTCTGGAGATGAGCTGTAATTCCAGGGGATCCCCAGGTCCCACCTGGAGGCTGGCATCCCTAGTAAACATCCACGGCCCTGCCATGGACGGCCCAGGCTAGCCCAGTCTCAGAAGGCAATAGGGTTGCCAGCTCTGGGATGGGAAAAACCTTAGGGTTGCCAACCTCCAGGTACTAGCTGGAGATCTCCCACTATTCCAGCTGATAGAGATCAGTTCCCCTGGAGAAAATGGCCACTTTGGCCATTGGACTCTATGGCATGGAAGTCCCTCCCCAAACCCCACCCTCCTCAGGCTCCCGCCGGTTTCGAAGAGGGTGGAGTTTGGGGAGGGGAGGGACTTCAATGCCATAGACTCCAATGGCCAAAGTGGCCATTTCCCCCAGGTGAACTGATCTCTATCGGTTGAAGATCAGTTGTAACAGTGGGAAATCTCCAGCTAATACCTGAAGGTTGGCAACCCTATCTCCACGGGAACTGATCTCTCTCACCTGGAGAGCAGTTGTATTAGCAGAAGATCTCCAGCCACCACCTGGAAGTTGGCAACCCTATCCCCCCAGCCCTACCCCCTACAAATCTCCAGAATTTCCCATTCTGTAATCAGCAACCCTTCATGATTAGAAACCAGAGCGATGAAGGAGGAAAGTGTTAAGGGGGGGGGGGAGGATAACAAAATCTGGCAAGGGCAAAATCTACGGATCACCACATAAAAATGTGGCCACCCATGGTTCCAAGTGTCCCCGTCCCAAGCACACCCCGTACTTTCATTAACCTAGGCCGGCTTGAATAGGGAGGCTGTCTGGCTGGGTTCACAGCGATTTTGCAAAAGCTGTTCTCTAATGAAAAAGGAAAGGGGGGGGTGAGAATCGCAGGGCCACCTACCACGAACGCCTCTTTCTCTCTGGGGCTTGTTTCCCCAGCAGTGCTCAAGCATAAATAAGCTTGTTTACCAGTGGTCCAAATGTTAATGATAATGAAGCCTTATTTGCTTGGCCACAATGACAAGTCATTTGTAACAGGAGGGAGGGGAAGAGGGTGCGAGAGAAGAGAGGGGAGGTATTTGCGGTGGATCGTTTTTTTGTTCCCCAGAGATGCCCTCACGTAGGGTTGCCAGCCTCCAGGGGGCGGCTGGAGATCTCCCGCGATTACACGCGGTCTCCAGGCGACAGAGAGCAGTTCCCCGGGAGGAAACGGCCACTTTGGAAGGTGGACTCTATGGCTTTATACCCCACTGGAGACCCTCCCCTCCCCAAACCCCACCCTCCTCAGACCCTCCCACAATCTCCAGGTATTTCCCAGTCAGGAGCTGGCAACCATAGCCCTCAGGCCAATCCTAAAACCACCAGCGTAGGCTAGGGTTGCCAACCTCCCGGTATTAGCTGGAGATCTCGTTATTGCAACTGATCTCCAGGTAGGGTTGCCAACTTCTGGGTACTACAGTATTAAACCTGGACCACAGTATAGGAAGTTAGTCAAGCTTATGTAGTCACTATGGCTAAAGAAATATTTTTTTACATAGACTAAAAGCCAACAACAAAAATTCTTTTTCCAAGTGTATTGTGTTATTTTTGAATACTTTCTGGGAACATAAGAAAAAGTGTATAGAAAAAATATATATTGAATATAAGGTGTTTGTGAAGTAACAAAACCAGAAAGTATTCAAAAATAATACAATACACTTGGGAAAAGAATTTTTGTTGTTGGCTTTTAGTCTATGTAAAAAAATATTTCTTTAGCCATAGTGACTACATAAGCTTGACTAACTTCTGAGTACTAGCTGGCAATCTCCTGCTATTACAACTGATCTCCAGCCAATAGAGATCAGTACACCTGGAGAAAATGGCCACTTTGGCCATTGGACTCTACGGCATTCAAGTCCCTCCCCTCCCCAAACCCCACTCTCCTCAAGCTCCACCCCAAAAACCTCCTGCCATTGGCGAAGAGGGACCTGGCAACCCTATCTCCAGCAAATAGAGATCAGTTCACATGGAGAAAATTGGAGCTTTGGCCACTGGACTCTATGGCATTGAAGTCCCTCCCCAAACCCCGCCCTCCTCAGGCTGTGCCCCAAAAGCCTCCCACCAGTGGTGAAGAGGGACCTGGCAATGCTAACGTAGATCTCCGATGCCTCTGGCCTTTGGATCACGTCTGAAAGCAGAAGAAACGTTGCTGTTTCCCTTGACCTGCAACTCGCGTGTGAGGGCTGGTTCACACGTGCAGATTCACGAGGTTGTGAAAAGTGAACCGCTGCCTGCGAGCGCAAATCAGCCATCGCATGTATTTCCATGGACATTTTAGCTTTCATTTCGCATCACTGCATTCACACGTTTGTTCCTCAAGAGCCCGTAGGGTTGCCAGCTCCAGGTTGGGAACTACCTGGAGATTTGGGGGGCATCCCACACTGGAGAGAAAGGTAGGTAACAGGACAGTCATGGGCGGAGGTGCTTCCTCAATTTTGTAGGAGAACGTGTCCAAAAAATCATGTTCATGCAGCAAAGAAATGTTTGTTGTTCAGATCCAAGACGCACCACCTGCATGTCTGAAGTGTAGGGTTGCCAGGTCCCTCTTCACCACTGGCGGGAGGTTTTTGGGGCGGAGCCTGAAGAGGGTGGGGTTTGGGAAGGGGAGGGACTTCAATGCCATAGGGTCCAATGGCCAAAGCGGCCATTTTCTCCAGGTGAACCGATATCTATTGGCTCGGAGATATGGTGTAATAGCAGGAGATCTCCAGCTAGTACCTGGAGTAGGGTTGCCAGGTCCCTCTTCGCCACTGGTGGGAGGTTTTTGGGGCGGAGCCTGAGGAGGGCGGGGTTTGGGCAGGGGAGGGAGTTCAGTGCCATAGAGTCCAATGGCCAAAGCGACCATTTTCTCCAGGTAAACTGATCTCTGTCAGCTGGAGATCAGTTGTAATAACAGGAGATCTACAGCTACTGTGGAGGTTGGCAACCCTACTGAAGTGGAACACCAGAGGCAGGCAGTGTAGTGCAGTGGTTAGAGCAGGGGTGTTGAACTCATTTGTTACGAGGGCTGGATATGACATAAATGTCACTTGGTCGGGCCAGGCCATGCCTCTCCAGCCCAGATTGGGAGGGGGGGGTGGCTACCTCGGCTGGTGAGCCCACCGCAAGCTAGCCATCCCAGATTGAAAATGGGGGATGGCTGCCTTGGCTGGCTCGTGGGCCAGTTAAAAGCTCTCAAAAGGCCCAATCCGGCCCGCGGGCCATATGTTTGACACCACTGGGTTAGAGCACCAGACCATGATCAGAGAGACTCGGGTTTGAATCCCCAGTCCAGCATGGAAGCTTGCTGGGTGATGGGCCAGTCCCACACTTTTAGCCTAACCTACCTTACAGGATTTTTGTGAAGATACAATGGACCAGAAGAGGATGATATAAGCCATTTGTAGGGTTGCCAACCTCCAGGTACTAGCTGGAGATCTCCTGCTTTTACAACTGATCTCCAGCCGATAAAGATCAGTTCACTTGGAGAAAATGTCCGCTTTGGCAATTGGACCCTATGGCATTGAAGTCCCTCCCCTCCCCAAACCCCGCCGTCCTCAGGCTTCGCTCCAAAACCTCCCGCCAGTGGTGAAGATGGACCTGGCAACCCTAGCCATTTGGGGCCCTCGTTGGAGAGAAAGGCAGAGTATAAATGAGGGAATTAAACCCACCAGTGGTGCAAAACCGTTTCTCCTTCAGGTTGGAGAGGACAGAAAAGTTGCTAAGTTATCCCCATTCTTCAGGACCACGGATGCAGGAGGAAAGAAGGATTGCCGCTCCACAGAAAATACCTCTCAAGAGTCGCAGTCCCGCAGAGCAGTGGAAGCCAGCTGGCCTGGAAACTGTTTTGACTGGTTAGCCCGAGAAGCGCCAGAAGTGTGGGAGAACATGGACCTTGTAATATTGCAGAGACTCGTTCAGCTGTGGTGTGTTTTGGGGGAAAGGAACAAAGATTTATGGACGCACGAATGCGGCGGGCGCACCAGTAATTTGCATGGAATTTCTTGGATGAGATAAAACCCTCTCTAGCCAAAATAACTACTGAAATCAACAATCTTTGGGTGGAAATCTTCGAGTCGGCTTGCAGACGGAGAAGGCCACTAGCCCACGGGTGAAAAAAAGCGAAAGCGGAATGCAAGAAACACGTCTACAGACACCTGCGTCATAGTTGTTTAGATATTTATACCCCATAGTTGTTTAGATATTTATACAGATTCTTTACATGGTAAAGATATGGATGAATTTAAAAATACATGGTTAAAGGCCGCCGCATATTGGGATAAATTGGCAAAAACGGATTTTAAAGGTATAATTAATGAATTATAGTTCAATGTGATTTTTAATTAATGATTATAATAATAGGTTTTTATATACTGTCATAACACTTCGCCGGAAGTCCAATGGTGAAGGGCACAGTGGTGGGTGGTAGGGTTTAGGGTTTAGGGCACTATAGGCTTTTTAAAAAGAAAAGATAGTAAATAATAATGTATTAGTTGCGTATTAGTGCTCTGTATACGTTTTTGTGTATTTTATATTTTTTGTTGTTGTATGGATTATTTTTTTATTTTTTTGTATGTTTTATTATAAAAGCAATAAAAAAATTAAAAAAAAAGAATGGTGGACTCTAATCAGGAGATCCGGGTTTGATTCCCCACTCCTCCACATGAGTGGCGGATGCTAATCTGGTGAACTGGGTTGGTTTCCCCACTCCTCCACATCCAACTGGGTGACCTTGGGCTAGTCACAGTTCTCTCCGAACTCTTTCAACCCCACCTACCTCACAAGGTGTCTGTTGTGGGGAAGGGAAGGCGATTGTGAGCCGCTTTGAGACTCCTTAAAGGTAGAGAAAAAGTGGGGTATAAAAACCAATTCTCTTCTTCTTTGTCCCAGTCTGACATTCTAACCAGGCTCTGTGTTTTTAACAATTTTACTGTGTACGCCTAGAAATAAATGTAATTATTTAGTTATATTGTTTAGTTTGTAGCTCAAACTTTGAAGCGTCTGTCTCACTCTAACTGCTACACCACGCTGCCTTCTCAGACAGGGGTGGCAGGAACCGAACCCAGGACTTGCTTTGTGCAAAGGAGATGCTCTGCAGCTGAGTTTTGAGCCCTCTCTATGGAAAGCTGCTAAAATGGGGAGGGGGGGTTAGTCTTGGCGTCGACCTGGAACTATGAATGTGGTAGGAGGTTAGGGTTACCAACCCCTACATGGGGCCTGGTGATCTCCCGGAATGGCAACTGATCTTCATATTGCATACCAACCGGGGGCTCTCCTTAGGGTTGCCAATCTCCAGGTGGTGGAAAAGGAAACACCTCTATACTCAACAGATACGCAAAATTCAGTATAGGGTTTTTTAAAAATATACCGTATCACATCCAAATAGAATTCTTCTTAACCTTTATATTCTCTCAAATTCTAACATTTATATACAAATTAGCACACTAAATGCAAAACAAAAAGGATCCAGTTTGATTACATATAAATTCTGTATATAATCCACATGTTACTCTTATAATATTTCTACAAGTGTCCATAAATCATCTTCAGCTTTGTGTTGTAAGTTTAACTTGTAAGTTGTCAGCCAGATCAGCAACTCCCGTTGATTTGAAAATCCTGGTAAATTCCACAACGGTATTCACATAATAGGGTAGCACCAGTATCCTGCATAAACACCTCCTGTTGGTTTGAGAGTCCTTGTAGATTTCACAACCATATTCACAAAGTAAGGTAGCACAAAGTAAGGTGGTGGCTGGAGATCTCCCACTATTACAATTGAGAGACTATTACAACAGAGCCAGCGTGGTGTAGTGGTTAAGAGCGGTGGACTCGGGTCTGGAGAACCAGGTTTGATTCCCCACTCTTCCACATGAGCGGTGGACTCAAATGTGGTGAACTGGATTTGTTTCCCCACACCTACACATGAAGCCAGCTGGGTGACCTTGGGCTAGTCACACTCTCTCAGCCCCACCTACCTCACAGGGCGTCTGTTGAGGGGAGGGGAAGGTGATTGTAAGCCAGTTTGATTCTTCCTTAAGTGGGAGAGAAAGTCAGCATATAAAAACTAACTGTTCTTCTGATCTCCAGGTGACAGAGATCAGGTCACCTGGAGAAAATGGCCTCTTTGGAAGGTGGAGGGGCATTATACTCCACTGAAGTCCCTCCCCTCCCTAGCCCCGCCTCCCTCAGGCTCCACACCCAACATCTCCAGGTATCTCCCAACCCGGAATTGGCAACCCTCGCTCTCCTGGACTTTTCATCTTACATCCGACGCATTCACACTGAGTGTGAACGAGGCTTAAAGGTGTTTTTAATGCCAGATGGGACAGCACTGTCTGGAGCGTCCAGCACATGACTAGCAAGATTCCAGGTGTGTTTGCAAGCATTTAAAAATGATGCGGAGTCCTGGTTTCGCCTCTTTTTGGGAGAGGTGCTCGCTGCGCCTTGGGCAAAGCTCTTATCAGGCAGCACCACCTATCAGGCAAACGAGGAACTGCTCAAACATTAAATTTGGTTCCCCCCTCCTCAAAAATGTGTGCAAAGTGCCCTCAAGTCGCAGCCGACTTATAGCAACCTGGTAGGGTTTTCAAAGCAAGAGGCGGTTTGCCATTGCCTTCCTCTTCACAACAACAGTGGCATTCCTTGGTGGTCTCCCATCCAACCCGAGTACTAATCATGGCCAACCCTGCTTAACTTCTGAGATCGGAGGCGATCAGGCTAGCCTGGGCCATCCAGGTCAGGGCAAGAGACTAACAGAGGTGGTTTGCCATTGCCTGCCTCTGCATAGCAACCCTGGACTTCCTTGGTGGTCTCCCATCCAACCCGAGTACTAATCATGGCCAACCCTGCTTAACTTCTGAGATCCAAGGCGATCAGGCTATCCTGGGCCATCCAGGTGAGGGCAAGAGACTAACAGAGGTGGTTTGCCATTGCCTGCCTCTGCATAGCAACCCTGGACTTCCTTGGTGGTCTCCCATCCAACCCGAGTACTAATCATGGCCAACCCTGCTTAACTTCTGAGATCGGAGGCGATCAGGCTAGCCTGGGCCATCCAGGTCAGGGCAAGAGACTAACAGAGGTGGTTTGCCATTGCCTGCCTCTGCATAGCAACCCTGGACTTCCTTGGTGGTCTCCCATCCAACCCGAGTACTAATCATGGCCAACCCTGCTTAACTTCTGAGATCCGAGGCGATCAGGCTATCCTGGGCCATCCAGGTCAGGGCAAGAGACTAACAGAGGTGGTTTGCCATTGCCTGCCTCTGAAAAGCAACCCTGGATTTCCTCAGCAGTCTCCCATCTGAGTATTAACCAGGGCCAACCCTGCTTAGCTTCTGAGATCTGACGAGATAAGGCTAGGGTTGCCAGGTCCCTCTTCACCATCAGCGGGAGGTTTTGGGGGCGGGGTTTGGGGAGGGGAGGTCACCCAGCACGTTTCATGTGTAGGAGTGGGGAATCAAACCTGGTTCTCCAGATCAGAGTCCACCACTCCAAACCATGGCTCTGAACCACTACAACATGCTGGCTCTCATATCAAAGCTCAATGCACAAGATTGTTCAGGATTGTTCTTGTGTCTTTGTCCAGTAATCATTCCCAACCCCATGCATTAGGTCATTTGATTCACTTATTAAATATATTGTCCTGCCCTTCCAGGCAATGCACATCTATCTCGATGCCTTCCAGCCTATTGACAGGTTTTCCAGATACAACCTGTAACACTAAGGGAAAAAATGACCCGAATGCGTTTTGAAATTACAGTTACTTTCTTCATGGGCAGTTCTTCCCCAGCATTCCTGTAACCTTTGAATAACTGTGGATTTTTACAGCTCCCCGCCATTCAGAATTGGGGGGCAGGAGAGACCCAAATATTTTAAAGCTATACAAAAGCTTTTTTTGGCGACACCTTGAGAAACCCACATGAAAGGCCGGCCCTTCTTTCTCAAACCTCATACAGGAATGTGAAATGTTACACACCACCGCGAAAACATTCCACATGACACCCCCTCGACTTTTTTAAGTTCCTCTATTCAAACAGGCAAAGATATTTAAATCTATGTAACAAGGCTGTTTATAGCTGGAAAAGGCCTATACACCGGGGGCCTACGGACAGCCGGTCTTTACATCCAGGTTTACAAGAACCTTTTCTGGTGGAAACGGTTCTTTATTTTCCGCAAACTGGCTGACCTCAGTTGCAAGAAACCGGAACATTGAGTTACTTGTACCTTTAAACAGAAAGCAACTGTAGGATAAACCCTCCTCCGATTTGGGAGCATAGGAATCCCTTAGCTAAACTGGCCAATCAGTTTGGTACGGTGTAATTACCAGCCAACCCCCCCCCCACAAAAAAAACCCTCTAAATGTTCTGATTTTATATTTACTGATATTTGGATGGATCCTGGATTGTCTGAATTATATCGGCGCATGGCTAGAAGTTTGAAGGAATCAAGCACATTTGTGTGACCCCACCAAGACGGAAAAGAAAAAGAACCTTATTGATATAACCTCATATAAATCTATGGTGTAGTAGGGTTGCCAGCCTCCAGGCACTCAGCACAGGAACAGTATAGTACAAAATGACAACTATATTGTGTTTAAACATGCAAAAACAAGCCAGTGGGAATATACACAAGTAGCACTTATAACAAATATATACAAAATATACAATCAATGTTCGATGCAGTCTCAATGCAATATTGTTTTCTATATTGTGTTCTACACCTATTATGAAGATCCAATAATTATTCATACATGTACCTGATGGACTTTTTTAATGAGAATTCCTACAAATATATTAAGAAAACTATATTGCATTGAGACTGCATCGAACATTGATTGTATATTTTGTATATATTTGTTATAAGTGCTACTTGTGTGTATTCCCACTGGCTTGTTTTTGCATGTTTAAACACAATATAGTTGTTGTCATTTTGTACTATACTGTTCCTGTGCTGTTTTCCAAACCTTGCGGTATTGGCACGGAAGTGCTTTGATTTTGGATTGCAACCTCCAGGTACTAGCTGAAGATCTCCTGCTATTTCAACTGATCTCCAGCTGATAGTCCCCTCCCCAAACCCCACCCTCCTCAGGCTCCACCCCAAAAACCTTTTATATTTACAAGTATGTATCCTGGTATCCTTGAATGATATCTCAACACTTCTGAGTAGGAACTAAGCACATTTGCAAGCACAATTCATATTACTGATGTTGTAATTCTGGATATTCTGTGTGCAATTGTTTGTATATGTATTTTCGACATAGGAATCAGCTGAATATTTTGTTGACCGCTAATGAAGACGGCTTAGCCAAAATGTGTTTGGTTTTGACAACTTGATAGTTTTATATGTTATAGTTATTTTGTTACACTTCCTGTGTATTTATGAATGGATATTTGGGTGTTAAGGTTTGAATTCGTTGTGTTTAGAGCTTACATACATATAGACCTCAACTTTTCTTGTTTTCAGTTTTTTGTCGGTTTCAGATTTATTTATTTTTAATCTGTGTTTTCCAGTGCCTGGCAGATCCACGAACAAAAACAGAAGATGGGAGGGGGGAAACTAGGCAAAACAATAACATTGCTCAAAAGCCTAGGGGAAATGAAATGTTTCCGGGAATCTGCAATAGAAGCAGCAATAAAAATAAATAAATCAGGATCATATGAGAGAATCGTCCTCCGCTGTTGCCAAAGTCCCTCTGGAATAAACGGTTTTTACAGATCTCAGAAAGGCCAGAAACAAGGAGTCAGGCTGTATCTCTGGGGAAAGGGAGTTGCAACATCTTGGGGGGGGGGGTGCACAGTCGAGAAACCTTTGTCTTATAAGCCCTCTCCCCAAATAATACAGAAGCTTGCATGGGTCTCCAAAATCCCACAAGTCTGCAAACTAAGCTTTCGGTTGTTCTGTTGGACAGTGTTTGTAACACAAAAGAGTCTTTTCAAAAATACCATTGCACTGTTCTGATAGTGCTTTCCCCCCCATCCCTTACCATTCCACGCCCCCCCCCTCCCCAGCAAACTACTCTGGTACTCTTTCACCTTAGCCCCCCCCCCCAAAAAAAAAACCAGTGGTAAAACAAGGATGAATAGAAAGCTCCATCTAGAGGCGGTCAGGGAAATTTGCAGGCAACCTTCTTAAAAATACGCACAAACACACACAACGCCGGGAAAGACGGCGCGACAGTGTGTAGCTCAGCAGTTCGAGGGAAATACAGCAAAATCACCACTTTTTGGAACCCCATACGTTGAGGTTAAGTTAAAAAAAATACAAATATTAACACATTCTTCTGGGACAGAATACAGGGAATCAGCAAGGTCTTCTGTCTGGAACAGAGGAAGGCAATCACGCATTTTGATGCAAACTCCCACGCCAGGGTCTCAGGACCCCTTATCCTGCACCCCAAAGACTTTCTTCCTCATAAGCCATGAGCCACAACAAGCTCTGGAACTCTGAAACACTCGTAGAGGGTAGTGGTTAAGAGCGGTGGACTCTGATCTGGAGAACCGGGTTCGATTCCCCACTCCTCCACATGAGCGGCGGAGGCTAATCTGGTGAACTTGTTTCCCCACTCCTCCACATGGAGCCAGCTGGGTGACCTTGGACTAGTCCCACTCTCTCAGCCCCCCCCCCCTACATCACAGGGTGTCTGTTGTGGGGATAGAAAGGGAAGGAGATTGTAAACCGCTTTGAGAGTCCTTAAAGGTAGAGAAGGTACGTTGTTTACTCACCGAGAAGGTCCTTTCCGCTCTGAAGTAGAAGGTCATCTTGAGCTTTGGGTGTTTCTCGCCCCATTGCTTGGAGAGGCAGGACTAAAAAACTACTTCCTGTCTGGTGGGCGAGGAACGCCTGAACTTCCAGTTTTTCTTCAGCAAGCTCATAAGAGACAGGAATCTAATAATAACATTTATAAAACAGGAACACAACTAACTGGTTAAACCACAAACATTAACAAGGACTCTGTGCATTAGTATCAATTATCTTTGTACTCCAGTAATTGTTTGGCTGAGTCTCGTTGGTCAGCCACCCTTGGAAGATGGTGTTGCCATCTCCGGGTGGGCAATATGACTTTCTACTTCAGAGCAGAAAGGACCTTCTCGGTGAGTAAACAACGTACCTTTCCTGCTCTGAAGGAAGGCCATCTTGAGCTTTGGGATGTCCAAGAGCAATTGTTTCGGGTGGGAATTAGTTGTCATTGTCTTCCACCATGTGTTGTAGAATCCGTCTCCCAAAGGCTGCTTCTGCCAATACCATGGTATTGATACAGTAGTGCCTGATGAACGTGGAGACATTGGACCACGTAACCGCCTTACAGATTTCTTCCGTGGAAGCTTGCTTAAAGAAGGCGGCTGAGGTAGCAGCGCTTCGCAAGGAGTGTGCGGTGAGGCCGGATGGTACATGCAAGCCGCTGGCCAGATATGCTTCTCTGATACAGCTGCGAATGGTCAAACTTATCGTTTGGCGGGACATGCGCATGCCTTTGTTCGGAGCTGATACTGAGATAAAAAGGAACTCCGTCTTCCTGACTGTAACTGTCAGTGAAATGTATATGCTCAGCGCCCGACGTAGATCCAAGGTATGCCAGCTGCGTTCTTTGGGGTTGGTTGGACTGGGGCAGAAGGAAGGGAGATGGATCTCCTGAACATAGTGGTAATGTGTGTTCACTTTGAGAGTGAAGGAGGGGTCGGTTCGAAGGACCACCTTGTCTTTGTGAAATATGCATAGGTCCTTGCATATGGAAAGTGCTCCCAATTCCGACTCGCGTCTGGCCGAGGTGACCGCCGTTAAGAACAATGTCTTCATTCTGAGGAGATGTAGGGGAACTTCATTGGCTCAAATGGTTTATTGGAGAGAGCTATTAGAACCGTGCTAAGCCTCCAAGTGGGAAAATGATGCGCAACAGGGGGAGTGGATTGCGACACTCCCTTGATAAAGGCTTTCACTTGCGGATGAGAAGACAATGGAATCCCGTAAAGCTTTGGGCATACTGAGGCAATTGCTGAGATCTGCTTCCGGAGAGTGGATGCTCTGAGATTTTGATGTACTCCGTCCTGTAGGAAGGCCAACTGCTGTGGCAAGGAAGGTGACCTGGGGTTGGCTGACTTTCGTCCACACCACCTGGAGAAGGTCTTCCAAGTATACTCATATATCCTTTTAGTAGAAGGTCGTCTGGCCTGTAAAATGGTTGAGACTACATCTTGTGACAGGCCCAGGTCTAGAAGCCTAGCCCTCTCAACCTCCACGTGTTCAACTGGAACCATCCTGAGTCCGGGTGGGTCAATGGTCCTTGACGGAGGAGATCCCGGTTTATCGGTAACTGCCATGGAGGACAAATTGACATTTCCATCAGAGCTGCGAACCACGGCCGGCGTGCCAGTGTGGGGCTATCAGAATAATTTCTGCCCTCTCTGACCGGATCTTTCGGATTACTTTCGGGAGAATCAGCAGAGGAGGGAACCCGTGCATCAGGCCCTGAGGCCAGGGGGACAATAGGGCATCCACTTGCTCCACATACGGAGCCGTGGAAAGGCGCAAATGTGTTTTTAATGGCTTTATTCCAATGGGCAATTTTTGGGGGGGACCCCTTCCGGGCCCCATAACTTGGGACCCCCTGACCCAATCGTCACAAAATGTGGGGGTTCTTGCAAGAAGGGTCCCCTGAAGGTACACTGAAATTTTGGGACCTCTACCTCCAAAAATGCTCCCCCGGAGCCGCGGAAAGGCGCGAATGTGTTTTTAATGGCTTTATTCGGCCGAATTTTTTCCCAAACTCGGAATTGCATGCCGAATTCCACGGATCCGAATTGGGGGAGTTCGGACTTTGGCATTTCCCAAATCAAAACAGGCCGAATTTTGACAAATCTGAATTTTACCCCCCAAAAAATTTCAATAGCCCTAATTTTCATGCCTATTGGGAACTTTTAAGGCAACCTTAGTTAACCATTGTTTATTAGTGATAGAATGGCTGCAACATGGTTCCTCCTGCATGGGATCTGAGTATGCAGAGGACTGTGAAGAGACTGAGCTCTGGGCATTCCCCTGGGTGTGAACTGTGCCGCCCCCTGGGTTCTGGATAGATAAAATCAAAGCCTGCAGCTTTTCAAAATGTCGTTCGAAGGTGTTTTCCACTATGAAATTCACCTTTTCCTCAGTTAAAGCCCCTGGGGCCTCACTCCCGTCCGGGGGTAGGGGTACTTTACCCTTTGAAGTATTGGAAAGATTTTTGCCAACTAAGCGATAGGAGGAACCGGCAGGGACCTTGGAGGTCAAGGCAGCACTCAGCTTAGTGTGTTGTTTTGAACGTTTCCAGCTCTTTTTCGCGGCCGCTTTTGCCACCGCTTTTTTTGCCGCTTTTTTCTCAGCCGAGGTGGAAGGCAAGGAAGCTTCCTTGGCTTCCCCCTCTGAAAGTCTGCCAGAGCGGCTAACAGTGGGAGCCGGCTTGTTATGGCCGCTAAGCACTGCATCGTGATCTGTGTTGGAGAGAAGTTCGACTTCCTCCGATACTGCAGTTGCGGTGGCCATTTTAGGCGTGTCTTTTTTCCCCTTCACAAGCCCAATGCAAACTGGCTATGCCGCTGCGGAACGGGCCGGGAGGGCAAAGGCACACAAAAACCCAACATGGGAACAATTAGGAGGGGAGGAGGGAAACAAATGGAGTAAAACAAGAGGGTAGAAGAATTCACCTAGCTAATCTCCTAAATTTTAAGTTCCAGCTATGGCTGGATCGTTCTCTCTCCAGCAAGGCAGGAGAATAACTAGAAGTTCAGGCGTTCCTCGCCCACCAGACAGGAAGTAGTTTTTTAGTCCTGCCTCTCCAAGCAATGGGGCGAGAAACACCCGAAGCTCAAGATGACCTTCCTTCAGAGCAGGAAAAGCGGAGTATACAAACCAACTCTTCTTCTTCAACCCCGGAAGGACAGAAGAATAATGCTAGTCATGATGCATACCCAGTGCCGGATTTACGTATAAGCTAAACAAGCTATAGCTTAGGGCCCCACTCTCTTGGGGGGCCCCAAAAAATTTAAAGGAAAAAAAACTGGATGTGCATTTCCAAAATATAAGATAAAAAACAAATAAAATAAAACCTACATACAGCAACAGTGTTTTGTGTTGTGTAGGCTCAAAAGTTAGCGCTTAATAATTATTTCACTATTAATATACTTCTTCTTCATTGTACTTCAGTTCAACAATTACTTTGATAAAATACATATTTTATTATGTGCAAATGGATTTAGATACCTATTAGGTCCATAAATTACCATCTAGCATATATTCAACACACAAAAAACAGTGACAATTTGTTGTTGACAAAGGAGAGCTGGACATATAAAGGGCCCCATGACCTTCAATAGCTTAGGGCCTCATCAAACCTAAATCTGGCCCTGTGTATACCTATTCTCTACAGCAAGGGTGGGGAACGTCAGGCCCGGGGGCCGTATAAGGCCTGCGGAATCATTTGTTCTGGCCCTTCGTGGGTCCTGGCAGGTCTCTAGCTCAGAAGGATGCTGCCCTGCCTGAATCTCTTGGGCCCAGCTGGGGACAGCAGAGCTCAAAAGCGAGTCGCTCTATGTGGCAGACACTCGGAGCCGTCTCCGGTCCTGCCTCTTGGCTAAATGTTTGACCAAATATAGCAGGCTAATTTTTAAGCTGATAATTTTGTATGGCCCCCGAATGATGTTATAAATATCCAAATGGCCCTGGGCAGAAAAAAGATTCCCCACCCCTGCTCTACAGTATCAGAGGAGTATGCCTATTCTGTTAGGTGCTGGGGAAGACAGGAGGGAGAATGCTGCTGCAGTCATCTTGCTTGTGGGCTCCCTAGAGCAGGCGTGGGGAACCTTTTTCCTGCCAAGGGCCATTTGCACATTTATAACATCATTCGGGGGCCATAACCAGGTGTAGATCTCCCAGCGGGGGGAGGCTAGAGTTGCCAGGTCTCCAGCCACCACCTGGAGGTTGGCAACCCCAGAGGAGGCCACACAGAGAAGGCCTGGAGGGTGCCCCCGCTCCCCTTGTCCTCCCCCCTCCCAGGCAGGAGGGCAGCCAGTGGTGGGCCCGAGCAAACAAAGCGCCAGGGGGGCGCAGCCCGCAGCCGATCCGCAGGGAAGAAAGGGAGGAAGGAAAGAAAACAGAGAAAGAGGAAAAGGGAGGGAAAGGAAAAGAGAGAGAAAGGAAGAAAGAAATGGAGGGGGAGAAAGAAAGAAAAGGACAGAGGGAGGGAGACAAAGAGGGAGAGAAAGGAGTGACAGAAAGAGGAAGAAAAGAAAGAAAAGCCTTCCCCCCCCCCACACACACACACATGCACGCTGGCCCCACACGACCAGGCCCCAGCCTCCACGCCTCCCCCCCCCACACACACACACACCCAGCCCCAAAGCTCCCAAGGGCCCCAGAAAATGTCCTTGGGGGCCGCATATGGCCCCCGGGCCTGAGGTTCCCCATCCCTGCCCTAGAAGCAGCTGCTTGGCCACTGTGTGACCTGGCTGCTGGGCGTGACGAGCCTGGGTCTGACCCAGCAGGGCAGGGGCGGGGAACGTCAGGCCCGGGGGCCGTATAAGGCCTGCGGAATCATTTGATCTGGCCCTTTGTGGGTCCTGGCAGATCTCTAGCTCAGAAGGATCTAAGGCTGGCAATCCGCCCCCTCCCACGGACAGGAACAGCCTCCATTCAAGGCGGATGTGAGTTTGCTTTGCCGAGAAAAGGAACCTTCTTTCCCCCTTGCAGAAGCGTCGTTAGCTACGGAGCTGCTAGGGCCGCCCAAGAAACTGGGTTAACCCTTTCCCACCTGGGCCGTGGAGCAACGTATCCCCTCTGTACTACAAGAGGGCTGGGGGCGGAAGTGGCAACAATGGGGGGGGGGCAGGGCCAGAATGCATGGGGGTGAGTTCTAAGTTGGTAATTTTGCACGGCCCACGAATGATGTCATAAATATCCAAATGGCCCTTGGCATAAAAAAAGGTTCCCCCCCCCCCTGCAGCAGGGCCAGCCTTAGGTCCGCGCTGCTTGGACAGGGGCGGTGTCCAGCAGGGGCCGCCCTCCCGCCACCTCCCCAGCCCTTCCCCGCCTCCCTCCCCTCCCCTCCCCAAAGGTGCCCAGTGGAGAGGCGAGCGCGCCCTGCGAGGCAGGCAGGCAGGCAGGCAGCAGCGTCCGGGGAGGCCATGCAGCGGGACGAGGAGGCCGAGCTGCGCGAGCTGAACGCCCGCCTGGCCGGCTACGTGGGGCGGCTGCGGGCCCTGGAGGGGGAGAACGGGCGGCTGGCGCAAGAGCTGGCCGCCCTGCGCCGCTCCGGCCGCCCTGGGGAGCGCGAGCGGGAGGTGGCCGAGCTGCGCCGGGCGGCGGCCGAGCTGCGCCGGACCCTGGGCGAGGCGGAGCGCGAGCGGGAGGCGCTGCGGGGCGAGCGGGGGCGCCTGGAGGCCCTGGGCGCGCAGCTGCTGGACCTGCGCCGCCGCCGCCTGGAGCCCGAGGCCGGAGAGCTGCGCGCAAGGCTGGAGGCGCTGGCGGCCGACTGCGCCGCGCTGGAGGCGCAGCTGGGCCGGCTGCGGGCCGAGCGCGGCCGCCTGCAGGAGGAGAGGCGGCGGCGGCCCCCCGCCAAGACCCCCGCCCGGCAACGGGAGACCCCCCCGGGCCGGCGGGAGGCGGGCGAGCCGCGCGCCCTGGTGCTGCGCTGGAGCGGCGCGCGCTGCCTGGAGCGCTACGCGGCCGAGCTGGCGGCGCTGCGCGAGCTGGAGGGCCGCCTGCGCCCCGCCGACGCCCAGACCCTGCGCGCCCGCAACCGGCACGGCCGCCGGCGGGCCGAGGGGCTGCGGCGGCGCGCGGAGGAGCTGGCCGCCCTGGCCCAGCGGCTCGAGGCGGAGCGCAGGGCGCAGGCGGAGCGGCACGGCGCGCAGCGCAACGAGTACGAGGTGAGGGCAGGCGGCGGAGGGGACGGGGACGTGGCAGAGCCCGGGGGCCCCGGCAGCTCCAGTTCATGGGACCAGGCGAGGAGGCGGGGGGAAGGACCTCTGCCTGGGACCCTGGAGAGCCGTGGAGAGGGGCTGTGGCTCAGTGGCAGAGCCTTTGCTTGGAATGCACAAGGTCCCCGGGTTCAGTCCCCAGCATCTCCACTTAAAGGGAGGAGGTGATGGGAAGGACCTCTGCCTGGGACCCTAGAGAGCCATGGGGAGGGGCTGTGGCTCAGTGGCAGAGCCTTTGCTTCGAATGCAGAAGGTCCCTGGTTCAGTCCCCGGCATCTCCAGTTAAAGGGACTAGGCGGTGGGAAAGACCTCTGTCTGAGAGCTGTGGAGAGGGGCTATGGCTCAGTGGCAGAGCCTTTGCTTGGAATGCACAAGGTCCCCGGGTTCAGTCCCCAGCATCTCCACTTAAAGGGAGGAGGTGATGGGAAGGACCTCTGCCTGGGACCCTAGAGAGCCATGGGGAGGGGCTATGGCTCAGTGGCAGAGCCTTTGCTTGGAATGTAGAAGGTCCCTGGTTCAGTCCCCGGCATCTCCAGTTCAAGGGACTAGGCGGTGGGAAGGACCTCTGCCTGGGACCCTGGAGAGCCGTGGGGAGGGGCTGTGGCTCAGTGGCAGAGCCTTTGCTTCGAATGCAGAAGGTCCCTGGTTCAGTCCCCGGCATCTCCAGTTCAAGGGACTAGGCGGTGGGAAGGACCTCTGCCTGGGACCCTGGAGAGCCGTGGGGACGGGCTGTGGCTCAGTGGCAGAGCCTTTGCTTGGAATGCACAAGGTCCTGGGTTCAGTCCCCGGCATCTCCAGTTAAAGGGACCAGTCAAGGAGGCGATGGGAAGGACCTCTGCCTGGGACCCTGGAGAGCTGTGGAGAGGGGCTGTGGCTCAGTGGCAGAGCCTTTGCTTGGCATGCAGGAGGTCCCGGGTTCAAACCCACAGCATCCCCAGTTAAAGGGACCAGGTCCCGGGTTCAATACCGGGTCTCCAGTTAAAGGGACCAGGCAAGGAGGTGATGGGAAAGACCTCTGCCTGAGACCCTGGAGAGGCATGGGGGAGGGGCTGAGGCTTAGTGGTAGAGCCAGTAGAAAGTACTGACTTGGATGGACCAAAAGGTCTGATTCAGTAAAAGGCAGCTTCATGTGTGTTCATTATTAGGGGAGGGTCGTTGGTTTAGTGGTAGAGCCTTTGCTTGGCATGCAGAAGGTCCCAGGGGATTAGGTGCAATCCCCGGCATCTTTAGTTAAAGCAACTAGGCAGGTAGGTGATGGGAAGGCAGCTTCCTGTGTGTTCATTATTAGGGGCGGTCCCAGGCATCTTTAGTTAAAGGGACTAGGCAGGTAGGTGATGTGAAAGACCTTTGCCTGAGACCCTGGAGAGCAGCTGCCAGTCTGAGTACACAATACTGACTTTGATGGACCAAGGGTCTGGTTCAGTATAAGGCAGCTTCATGTGTTCATGTGTGTTCACGTTGTCTGACGGTTCCCAGTGGAGGCTGGCTGACCACTGTTGGAAACAGGAGACTGGTGTGTGTTTCTGGGGTGCATATATGGTATTACAACAGCCATGTAGGGTAGGCCTGTGGTAATAATAATAATTAATTTATTGCAGTCATAGTTCAGAAAATATCATAATACATTTCTGTGCTACATTTCCAAAACCTAAAACCTTGGATTTCAAGAATTGCTAATAAAACAGATAAAATACTAATTAAGCCAAATATAACAGTGTAAAACTTGCAGCAGCCAGTGGTATTGACCTTGTGTTTCCAACGTGTGCATGTATGGTATTACAACAGCCTTGTTAGGTAGGCCAGTAGTATTCTCCCCATATTGTGGGGGAGGGGCAGCCATGCAATTAGATTGTGGCAGAGGGTGGTGAATTTGCTGGGCTGCTCCTGCCTGGCCTCGCCTGTGGGTCCTGGTAGAGGCTGGATAGCCATGGCTGGAAATGGGCAGCTGGGCTCCGGATGGCTCTTGATCTAATGTTTCTTATGTGTGCGCATGTACCCACATTACTACAACATCCTTGCAAGGTAGGCCAATGGCATTATCCCCATATTGGGGGGACAGCGGTCATGCATGTGGCAAAGGCGGGGTGGCGCTGAACTTGTGGTGGGTCGGGCCGTCGATTGACCTGCGAAGGTAGCCAGAAGTCCTGAACTAACCGCATAAATGCCCTGCTCGATCTCCCTAGCCAATACCAGACTACTGAGATTAATCCAGTTCCGTCCAACATTCAGATCAGAGAATGCAGCCCTTTCTCTCCATTTTGGACAGACATCATTACCATTGTTCCTAGTAGACTGTTTATTCACACACCAGAAGATTTCTGTTGTCTGTGGTCATTTCGTTACTGGCTTCATTGTGAGCAAAGATTATGGAGGCTCTGGGTATTACGAAGAGCCTGGATTTGGTGCGTCTGGATTTTCCAAATGCCTCCATACAAAGATTGCCGTCACAATTGCATCCCCAGACCAAGGCAATAACGCTGCACAGAGTCTGGCATACCTTGAGGTTGAGTTTGTAGGCAGCACCCCTCTGTATGGGCAATGTTTGCTCTGGATATACAAGCCTACCAAGGGACCTTCGCATGAGCGTGGTGTAGTGGTTAAGAGCAGTAGTTGGAGCGGTGGACTCTGATCTGGAGAACCGGGTTTGATTCCCCACTCCTCCACATGAGTGGTGAATCTGGTGAACTGGATTTGTTTCTCCACTCCTCCACACAAAGCCAGCTAGGTGACCTTGGGCTTGTCACAGCTCTCTCAGCCCCATCTACCTCAGAGGGTGTGGAGAAAGTTTGCATATAAAAATCAACTCTTCTTCTTCTTCTAATCCGGTGAACCGGGTTTGATTCCCCACTCCTCCACATTATCAGTAGGAGGCAGCTTCATGTCAAAGTTGACCGTTATCATGACAGAGAGAAGCAGTCATCATTGGGGAGGGGCCGTGGCTCAGTGTTAGATCACCTGCTTGGCATGCAGAAGGTCCCAGGTTCAATCCCCGGCATCTCCTGTGGAAAGGATCAGGTAGCAGGTGATGGGAAGAGCTGCTGCCAATATGGACTTCGATAGATCGAGGGTCTGATTGAGTATAAAGCAACTCCATGTGTTCTGCTCGGCATCTTGCAAGCAAAGATGGGAAAACCGCCTTGCTGGAGGTGTAGACAGTGCGGTTTTGAAGCTTAACCATGCCTAACATCAATGATAAATGCCTGTGTAGTTGTAATGGAAAGAGCACTAGATGGAAATCTGGGCAGCAATGGTTCAGATCTCTGCTCTGCCATGAATCTTGTTGGGTAACCTTGGGCTGGTCAGCCTAGCCTACCTCACTGGGCTGCTGTGACAGTAAAATGGGAGTGATGTACGTCACTCTAAACTCCTTGGAAGGAAGGGCGACTTAAAAAAAAACATATTTGTTTATTATTAAATACAGTTAGTGACCAGGATAACAATAAAAAAGAAACAATCGAAATAGTACACCATTAGTGAGCTGTTTCACATAACGACAACGTTCTCCATAATCTGGTAGCAGTATAACAGAACTTCGCCACTGTGTGTGAGATGGTGGTATTCTTATCTTCGAGTAAAAAGTTCGCCATTAAAATACTAGCAAATACATTTGCTGGATATTTATTTTGGAGTTGTTTTTTTTAAAAAAAAATTGTGCAACTTCACTACTTTGAAATGCTGGCAAATAGAAAGCAAGGGTGGGCAGAAAATCATTGCTGATAGCCGGATGCTAATTCTTAACAACTCACAACGATTGGTACTTGCTTTAAAAACAAGAACCCACTCCTAATCTTCAAAAGTGAAGATTACTTCTGAGGCGCCTCGGCAAAAGTTCTATTGTCAACGTGGCCAATTTCTGTTTTACTGTCATTTTTTAATTCTTGGAGACAAAAAGCAACGATTGGTGCGAGGGAATGAAATTTAATAAAGTGCCCCTTTGTATTTTGCACAAGCTTCCTCAAGGGGACCTGATTAATAAAAAGAAGACAAAATATTAACATATATGCCTTATATACATTTAAAACATATTAAAGACTTTTCTTAGAGCATAAGCGAAGTGCAGCATCAAGATACATCAGCCGTATAAGTTGAAAGCACATTTTAAAAGACAGATGTGGGTTTTTTTTTGTTTAGATGGTCATTGATGCCCTGGAAGAAGAAAAGCGGTTCCTAACCTTGTCTATCGCCGAGTATTTAAAGGACTACCACGAGCTGCTGCAGGTGAAAGCAAGTCTCAGCCTTGAAATTGCAACTTACAGGTAAGGGTCATAAATTCAGCACGCGATGCCCTTAAGAGGTACTTGGAGCATCTCTTACACTGCAAGAGGAGCAGAATAGCATAAGGAGAATGCGATGGTCCCCTCCCCCAGGGGATGGGGAGTGGGGGTTAGCCCTTATTTTTCATGACCTGGTTGGCCAGTGTGTGAGACAAGATGCTGGCCTAGATGATCCAGCAGGGCTCTTACGTTCTTATGTACTTTCCCCCTAGATGTACCAGGTTAGTGGTCATGTAATGACATGTAAGAAATCTGCAATTTGCCTACAGACTGTTAGACAGTGGTCATTTATGCAGAGAGCCCTGTGGCGCAGAGTGGTAAGCTGCAGTACTGCAGTCCAAGCTCTGCTCACGACCTGAGTTAGATCCCGACGGAAGTCGGTTTCAGGTAGCCGGCTCAAGGTGGACTCAGCCTTCCATCCTCCCGAGGTCGGTCAAATGAGTACCCGGCTTGCTGGGGGTAAAGGGAAAATGACTGGGGAAGGCACTGGCAAACCACCCCGTAAACAAAGTCTGTCTAGTAATGTCGGGATGTGACGTCACCCCATGGGTCAGGAATGACCCGGTGCTTGCACAGTGGACCTTTACCTTTTTACCATTTATGCAGGGGAAATTTGTGTTTGGTTTGTTGCATGGTTTTCTGCTCCGAATTCTCAAACATCATATGCATGAGGGATTCCCTCCACCCATTCCAGGAGTAGCTTGTGATAAATCAGGCATCCCGGAGCTTCTGAGTCCCTCCCCATGAAAACGCAGCCTTGTTGCGCTTTACTTGGAGGGGGCGGGTCAGCTCTTAAAGGGACTGCGTGTGCTTTTGCTGGGTATTCCTCCCCACCGTTCTTCAACAGCTCCCTTCTGGGAGCTGCCTTCCAACCTTTGCAGCCTCTTTTCGGTGTCTTCCTGCACATTTCATGACGGTTTAACTCCCTCTTTTGTGCTTTGCTTTGAGGGAAGGGGTTGGATGGGAGGGACAGACATGTGGGAGGGAGAAGCCAAAATGGGCGTGGGGAGAGAAACCCGAACTTAAGAGATATGCATGGAAATGGGGCAAATTTGCATCGCTCTTGCCTCGAAGCAGTATCCTAGAACTTCGGGGGAAGAACGAGGCCACAGAGAAGTCACGTCGGAAGGTCGGTAAAATCATGAATAATGCAAAGGAAGCCTCGAAGCAGTCCAGCAGGGACTGCGAAGTAAATACCCCTCCATAAATGGAGGTGTGCGTAGAAAACCACAAGTCTGTTTGATACCGATGTTTTCCTTCAGGGTTGGTGTTGCCTTTAAAACTGGCTGTTGATTGGGAAAGGTATTCTGCCCGCCCTCCTAGGAGTGGCAACTTTCCAAATGTTTATCATCTAGTTAGGATGCCAATGCTGCTGTAAAAAATTCCAAGTGGTAATGGAGAGCTCTTAATTCTTCCCCTTGCCCCCTCCCCCATCATCTGCTGGCATACATCCTGATTTCTGGAGTCACCGATGAAAATAAAATTCTCTGTTCTCTGAGGAGGAGCAGGGGGAGGGGGTTGGTTTTTATATGCCGACTTTCTCTACCACTTAAGGGAGACTCAAACCGGTTTACAATCACCTTCCTTTCCTCTCCCCACAACAGACACCTTGTGAGGTAGGGGGGATTGAGAGAGCTGTGACTAGCCCAAGGTCACCCAGTTGGCTTCATGTGCAGGAGTGGGGAAACAAATCCAGTTCACCAGATTAGCCTCCGCCGCTCATGTGGAGGAGTGGGGAATCAAACCCAGTTCTCCAGATAAGAATCCACCGCTCCAAGAAGAAGAGTTGGTTTTGATATGCCGATTTTCTCTACCTTTTAAGGAGAATCAAACCGCTTACAATCTCCTTCCCTTCTCCTCCCCACAAAAGACACCTTGTGAGGCTGAGAGAGATCGAAGAGAACTGTGACTAGCCCAAGGTCACCCAGCGGGCATTGTGGAGGAGTGGGGAATCAAACTTCGTTCTCCAGATTAGAGTCTGCCCCTCATGTGGCTCTACACTCTTATGGTGACCCCATATACTTATGCACTCCCTTTCTTTTTTTAAAAATCAACATTTTAATTTATTTATCTCATTTATACCCCGCCTTCCCCCACCCAGTGGGACCTCAAAGGGGCTTACAACATTCACCCCTCCTCCAATTTATCCTCACAGACAACCCTGTGCGGTAGGCTAGGCCAAGAGTGTGTGACTGGCCCCAGGTCACCCAGCGAGGCTCCATGGCTGAATGGAGATTTCGCACCTGGGTCTCCTAGATCCAAGCCGGAGATTCTAACCACTGTACCACGCTGTCTCAGGGAAGACTTCCATGCATCTCAAAGCTAATTCGCGACATACTGTTTGTGTTCTTTCGTTTTCTTTTTAAGCGGCTCTACCGTTTTTTGTCTACTTGCCTTTTCCTCGTCCTCCCCGTGAGCCGGAAACTACCCAGCCAATCTCCCCCTTAAGAAGGGAGTGTGCTGCCAAGATTAAGTTTGGCCTCCTCGGGACCCCCGGCAGCAAGCCTCCGAAAGCGTTAACTGCGGTGACGGGGAAAGAGGAATGCGGGAGAGTTTGAGCGGGGATTTTTGGCTGCCGATAAAACAACAGTTTGCTCCGTTGCTGCAGCGACGCGTGAAGTCACTAAAAATAAAAGCTCCGAGCCTGTGTACTGTATATGGCAAAGGGCAGGAGTACGCGGCAGCGAGCCACATCCCAAAGCGGGATTGCTGAAAACGAGCCGGCCGTGAGCCCCAAAGGCAAAAAGTCCCCTTCCGTAGATGTTTGAAAGAAAGGAGGAGGAAAGGATAAGGTCTTTGTCCCCGCTTGAGATGGGTCCCAATGTCTTTTTCACCACCGGGTTTTCCCTACGCAGTCATTGTGGGTTACTGGAGCGCGTACAATCCACAGGGGAAATTCCCGGTAGGACACAGACACACTTTTTTTCAGCCGGTGGCCGGCGTTTTGGAGGGCTGGAAACCCGCTGGAAAATGCAGCTGGCAATTCACACAAACACACTGCTCTGCAAACCCACTTGGTGGGGAAAAATAAGGGCCAGCTATACGACCTGTGAGACAAAACTGAGACAAACCAATAACTTTATATAGCTATTCCAGGCCTGCGGGATATTGTCCTATCTGTGGGATGTTGTACTTTTAAGACGAAGAGTTGGTTTTTATATGCTGACTTTCTCGACCTTTTAAGGAGTCTCAAAGCGGCTTACAATCTCCTTCCCTTCTTCTGCCCACAACAGACACTTTGTGCGGTAGGTGAGGCTGAGAGAGCTCTAAGGGAACTGTGACTGGCCCGAGGTCTTGTTTTAGAAATAAGATAAAGAACATTTCTCGTTCTCATGGTTGCTAGGAGGGGGGAAATGCATTTTGCAGGCTGCAACTAATGAAAACTGGAGAGGGAGAGTAGACAAGTAGTATCTGGATGGGAGACCTCCAGGGAATACCAGGGGCGTGACGCGGAGGCAGGCGATGGCAAACCACCTCCCAATGTCTCTTGCCTTGAAAACCCTACCCAGGGTTGCCATAAGTCAGCTGTGACTTGATGGCAAAACACACACAGTAGATCTGTTATGTCACAATACCAGGAAGGAGGGCGGGTTACAGGCCAGAATAGAGATCTGACTTCACCAACTCAGCATCGTTTCAGGTGGGCAGCCGTGTTGGTCTGCAATAGAAGAGCAAGATTCGAATCCGGAAGCACCTTTAAAGACTGACAAGATGTCCAGGGCATAAAGCTTTTGAGAGTCAAAGTGCTTCTTTGAGGAAGGGAGCTGTGACTCTCTAAAGCTTACACCCAGGGCCGTCTTGGCAGCATTATAGGCCTGGGCCAAAGCATTGGGAGACCTCCGAGGAATACCAGGGGCGTGACACGGAGAGGCAATGGCAAACCACCAGTGACCGTCTCTTGCCTTGAAAACCCTATGGGGTCGCCATGGATCAGCTGTGGAAATGGTCACCTGAAGCTTTTGTGGCATGGAGGGAAATAACATCCCATTACATATCTGTTAATTGGACATGACATTTTTATTTCCAGCTGGTTGGCCACCCTACAACAGAGGAAAGTTCATTGGGAAAACATTGTGTTTGTGGTGCTCATGAGTGCCTTTCCATCTTTTTGGGTGGTATTAGGAGGGAGGGGGGGTTGTTTCCTTCAGTAGCTTTCTAAAATAGGCAAAGATATGCAAGTTTCTCCATCAGAACGGTTGTTTTTGGAGGTTATCTGGAACATGTGAAGGGCAAGCAAACCCAGGGTAGTTTTCAGTGTAGTCTCCCAGTATCAGTGGGGTGGGGGGAGTTAAACCCCCAGCAGTTTTCATTCGTTTTAAATGTCATCCTAATTAACTGTGGGAGGGAAGATGGCATGGTAGAGCCTGATTTCAGGAGCTAAGCAGGGTCAGGACTTGGATGGGAGACCACCAAGAAGGTACTGCAGAGGAAGGCAATGGCCAACCCCCTCTGCTTCTCACTTGCTTTGAAAGCCCCTTGCTGGGGTAGCCATAAGTCGGCTACAAGTTGGCAGCCCTTAAGTATGTAAATAACTGTGCTTTTTTTAAAAAAATGGATATCTTAGAGTTTCAAAATGCTATCTGGCTTCTCCAGCTACACTTCTGACAAGTTATCAGTTGAAGACATTTGGCTTAGGGGTGTTCACAATGTGGTTTCAATTCAATATTAGCAACGTAGCTTAAAGTAGTAGAAGAAGAAGAGTTGGTTTTTTATATGCCGACTTTCTCTACCACTTAAGGAAGAATCAAACTGGCTTACAATCACCTTCGCTTCCCCTCCCCACAACAGACACCCTGTGAGGAAGATGGGGCTGAGAGAGCTCTAAGAGAGCTGTGACTAGTCCAAGGTCACCCAGCTGGCTTCGTGTGGAGGAGTGGGGAAACCAACCCGGTTCACCGGATTAGCATCTGCCGCTCATGTGGAGGAGAGGGGAATCAAACCCGGTTGTCCAGATTAGAGTCCACCGCTTTTAACTACTACACCACGCTGCCATGTAAACTCTTTTATCAGGACCACCCCCCCTCCAAAGCATAAAGTGTGCAAGCTTTTGAGATCTCCCAGAGTATCCCACGGATTTTTTTAAAGTGTTTGAGGCTCTGAAGACCTCCTGTCTGTGTTGGATGTACAGTGCCTGGCAAACTTAAATCGATTGGGTGGAGATGATATCTAGATGCATGTTTTAGCCAGCTTGGTGTAGTGGTTACAAGCAGTGGACTCTGATCTGGTGAACTGGGTTGGTTTTCCCACTCTTCCACATGAAGCCAGCTGGTTGATCTTGGGCTAGTCGCATTTCTCTCCAAACTCTCTCAGACCCACCAGTGTACACAAATGTTCAGTGTACACAAAAGTCTTGAAAATATTGTTTAAAATGACAATCAGGCTATGTGTATCAAGTGTGTATATAAAACACAAATGAATTTGGATCCCATCCCCAAGATATCTCCTTTCGTTTATGCAGAAATTCCAAAATCTTCCAACATATGAAAAGATCCGAAATACAGACCACTTCTGGTCCCAAGCAGTCTGGATGAGGGCTACTCCACCTGTATATTGGAATCTTACTATTTTTCCTGCTTGGAGGAAAGAATTTTTTTTTTTTGTCAATTCATATTCAGATTTTCCCCATCACAGAACTGCAAGGGGAATTGAGTAGAAAAGATACGATATATGGACAGCAACTCAGATTTATTCCAGCATCACTATTTATTTATTTGATTTATTTACGTTCTTTATTTGATTTATTTACATTCTTTATTTGATTTATTTACGTTCTTTCGCACTTGGACTCAGGGCAGATTACACAGTAGAAATGTAATATCTAGTATTCCACTTCAATTAAAAAAAATTCTGTCCCACCTAACCTCAAGAGGTCAGTAATGTCACCATTGTGTGCAATATTTCCCCTTCCCTCTTCTTCCTAATCAGATTTGTTTTTCTGCTTCACAGAGCTTTGTTAGAAGGAGAGAGCAGCCAGTGGATTCTTCTGTGGGAAGAAGAATATGGAAGGAAAGTGCCCCAAGGTATGGATTGCGAAGTTTTGCGACGAGGGTTGGGAGAAAGAAAACTCGTATCTACGGGGGTTACTGCATTATGTATTCCCAGGGATGTATTAAGAGTTTGAAAACATTATAAAAAATACTGTTCACACTTTCTGTGTATTCCCAGCGATGTATTAAGAGTTTGAAAATGTTATAAAAAATACTGTTCGCACTTTGTTTGGCCCCTTTAGCTGTGAAGACGTCTTCCAACCATTTTTTAGCCGTGGCATCCAAAAGCCCTTTTAAAGCGATGTTTTTTATAACATTTCCAAACTCTTAATACATCGCTGGGAATACATAATGCGGTAATCCCCTAAGTCTCCAACAGCAGTTGAGCTTAGTCCTTGGGTTTATAACACTGAGCATAATATAGAAAAACCAGACGGAGAAATTTTCCTCCCTGTCCCGTAACAGGAGAACTTGAGCTTACCCAATGAAGATCATTGGCGGGAGATTTGGGACCGAAAAAGTGTGGATTTTGTGACACAGTGAACAGTTTGCTTAATGCATTCCTTACCACAAAGCAAGGTGAAGGCCCTTGGCCAAGATTGCTCCCTCTGTGTGTGTAAAGTGTCATCCAGTCACATGGTGACCCTGTAGGGTAGCTATATCAGCCGCTGTTAGCCATGAGGGATAATCAGAGCCTCCAAGTTTAGAGGCAGTATACCTTCTGAATGCCTGTTGCCGAGGGTTAAATGTGAAGGGAAAGTAGCTGTTTTCATGTCTGGGAAAAAGCCAGATGCTGGACTGTCTGTACCATCTTAAACAGTTACACCCTTCTAAGTCCATTGAAGTCAATGGGCCTAGATGGGTGTCACTCTACTTAGGATGGCATTGTGTAGCAGCGTTTGTGGCCTGACCCAGCAAGGCTTTTCTGATGTTCTTATCAACTCTTCACAACTTTTTGTTGGGCAAAAGGATTGCCCAACAAAACAAAAGCCAAATTTTTGCTTTAGTTTGGCAAGGGTTAAGAACGTATGAGAGGCCATGCTGGATCAGACCAAGGTCCATCAAGCCCAGCAGTCTTTCCACACAGTGGCCAACCA
Source organism: Euleptes europaea (assembly GCF_029931775.1). Taxonomy (NCBI): domain Eukaryota; kingdom Metazoa; phylum Chordata; class Lepidosauria; order Squamata; family Sphaerodactylidae; genus Euleptes; species Euleptes europaea. Next base: position 16,975,362 of record NC_079331.1, on the reverse strand, counting down.
GGTGCCTCTAGGAAGCCCACAAACAAGACGACTGCAGCAGCATTGTCCTGCCTGTCTTCCACAGCACCTCATATAATAGGCCTGCTCCTCTGATCCTGGAGAGAATAGGTGTGCATCATGACCAGTATCAATAAGAACATAAGAAAGGCCATGCTGGATCAGACCAAGGTCCATCAAGCCCAGCAGTCTGTTCACCCAGTGGCAAATCAGGTGCCTCTAGGAAGCCCACAAGCAAGACGACTGCAGCAGCATTATCTTGCCTGTGTTCCACTGCACCTAATATAATAGGCCTGCTCCTCAGATACTGGAGAAAATAGGTATGCATCATGACTAGCATCCATTTTTACTAGTAGCCATAAATAGCCTTCTCCTCCATGAACATGCACATTCCCTTTCTGAAGCCTTCCAAGTCGGCAGCCATCACCACATCCTGGGGCAGGGAGTTCCACAGTTTAACTATGCATTGTGTGAAGAAATAGTTCGTTTTATCTGTTTTGAATCACCCTCCAGCTTCAGCAAAGGACCCCGTGTCCTAGTATTTTGAAAGAGGGAGAAAAGCTTTGTGGATCGAGTCCCCCCAGAAAATCAGTTTAGAATTAGCAGGTAATAGCAGGGCTTCCTTGTAAATTGCTGCTAATAGTTATGAATGGTGCATTTGTTATAGGCCTTGCATCATCCCGCATGCACATCATCGGCTCTTTGCTCCACAGGTGCAAAGCCCACCAACTATGGTGGTCTGACAGTCAAGGGTCTTGTTCTGACCGAAGCGTAATGAAACGAGTCCTCCCGAGATTAGACAGTTGTCCGTGTTCACTGCCCGTATTCCGTGGAGATATGCAGGAATCAGTGTGCTTGGCCGCAGCACAGCAACCTGTTCATTATATATAAATAGATTTAGTTCAATGGCCCAATTAAACAGACTGTGTTTGATTGTGTTAGTACGTTACTTAAGTACACTGTGTTAAGAGATGTGATTTTCATTTGTTTTTTTATCTCCTGGCAGGGGTCCGAAACCTGCTTCATGAATATAGCAATCGCTACTCGGCTTATCGGCAAGAGAAAGGAAGGAGAGCTTTCCCAGCAATCCAGAATGTTGACACAAGATATAAAACGCCGATCGCAAACATGAGCAGCTCTGCCGTTTATTCATCTCAAACAAAACCCAGCAGAATTCAGACAGCTGCTACTGAGAAAGCGTTCAGGAAAGATGCCGTCCGGTCGGAATCCCGGCCTTCAGCAGCTATTAGAAAGGATGTGACTCATCAGAGAACCGTGACAGACCAGAGGCAGGTCCGAACTTTCAGCCCATCTCCTGTTATTAGCAGAGAGAGTGAAGTTCGGCAAAGAACGCTGCCTGAAACCAAACGAGCGGAGGCTGTTACTGCAGCATCTTTTTCAAAAGAATCAGCAGAAGTCCGAAAGGATACGACAATCCCCAATACTTTTGAGAACGTAAGACCCAAAATAGCGGGGGTATCTGCTACATCGTACAGCCTAAATTCCAGTTCTAAAGAAACTAAATATGAGAGAACCCAAGAAGGAACTGATGTACGAGCGAGTAAACAAATCAGCGAAGTTAAGCCAATGGAAGAGAAGTCTGTTTTGTTACAAGAAAGGCATGAAACGGAAAGATCGGCCAGAGAAGTGACCGATTCTGTCCGAGGAGAAGTGGAAAAGAAATTGGCTGGACTCGAAACAACGGTTAACTTTGAAAAGAAGATGGAAATTAAGCATGGAACAGAGGAGGAAAAGCATACCATGAAAGAACCAAGCATCACCGATAGCAGAAAGGAAGCCAGTCTTGCAGAAGATGGAACCCCCAAGAATGGAAAATACGTCAAATGGGAAGAACGTATTAGGGTTGATACATCAGGAACAGATTTGCCATCCAGTAGAACGATGGATAAAAGTGGTTCGTTCCAACATGACAAAAATGTGACAACGCAAAGCAAAGAAGCTGTTGAGATACCCATTCAAGTCCAGCCGTTTAAAAACAATAGGGCAGAAATAACATTACAAGACTCAAAACCTTTGATAGGTAAACAAAAGGATGAAGCCACACCGAAGTTCTCCAAAAATATTCCAGAGACGGAATTGAACAGAGTGTTTGAAGAAGGAAGCCCTCAAATGGATACCTTATTGACAGAAAGCATAGCAGAAAATATAGTTTCTGACATTCTTAAAGGTTTTGTGCAGAAATCTTCTGATTCGGGACTTCCCACTGATACCAAATTCACCTTCTCTGAAAAGAAACTTTCTGAGGATGGAAAAATGAAGTCTGAGGTCACTGTACAGTCTACAATTCAAGAAGATCTGGATGAGTCTGATCTGGAACGTTTCTTAAAGCAAGACGTTAAAGGGACGGGAGATGCTAAGGGAGCTTTATCTGAAGCTGCATTAGAAGACATCATAAATGCTAGCCTGAAAAGAAGGGAGGGCCAAGGGAAAAGGACTGTTCAGGTTGAGATAGTGGAGGAGCCACTAGGAACTGCTGCTGATGAAAGAGCAGAATTCCCAACACCCTTTGAAGTGGAAGAGGCAGAAGATACTTTGCCCTATATGGCAGGACATCTGTATTACGGGGCCGAAGAGAAGGCTACCACAAGTGCCGCTGAAGATCTTAAACGACAGCAACCCAGTGTGATTGTGTCTCATGTCGAAGAAGTCTATGAGGGGGACGATGTAGTGGACGAAGAAAAATATTTTGTATCGACTCCAGAAGAGCACCCCTTGGCTCACGAGAAAGACGATGGCTCCAGATATGGACAAATCCATATTGAAGAGGAATCCACTATTAAATATTCATGGCAAGATGAATTTCTTCAGGGAGCTCAGAAAAGGGTAAATGAAGGCAAGGGTTCACCGGAAATTATTTACCAAATGATGGGGGAAGAAGAAAATGCCTTCATTTCAAAGGATGAGCAACCAGTGGAGCAGGTAGCGCATGCCGAATCCATCATTATTGAGAGAGAGATTAAAATACCACATGAATTTCACACGTCAATAAAGAGCCTGTTTTCTGAGGAGTCAAAGGACCCTAAGCACCAGCTGAAAGAAGCATTGGAAACGCTTGAAGACAGCCTTCCAGAAAGCGTCAAGCAAGAGCTCTCAGCACTAACCAAAGAGGGCCAAGGTGATTCAAGCAGTCTGGAAGTTGATATTAGAAAAGTGGAGCAGACCAAAAAGGGGGGCTTAGTTACTATAGTTGCAGAAGTCAGTCTGTCTGAGACGCTCGACTCGGACCAGTTTAACACAGGATATCTTGGTGAAGGCCTTGCTGGGGAGAGAGAGTCCCCAACACGGGTCTCAACTACATATAATTTTGATGAACGCAGGCAGCAAGAGTCAGAAAGCTATGACAACAGTAGAAGTAAAGCTGGAATAATCGAAGTTTCTTCCACGCCATGGACTACCGAAGCGGTTTCTAGCTCGGCTAAATTAACCAGCAGCGACGGCGTGAGATACCATACTAGCGAACATGTGGTCAGTGAAGGCCCGGTGTTCAAAAGTTTGGGACTTGACAGCGCAAGTGACCCGTCTCACATGCAAAGTTCATTCGATATCAACAGATCTGTACGGCAAATTGCAGTCGGCCCGACAGAAATTCGCAGAACTGAGCAGGTCCTGCATGAAGGTCCCATTTCAGAAAATCTAGAGTTTGGCACAGGTGGCTTTGAGGCAGGAGCAACAACTAGCGTCAGCCGTTCCATGCGAGGGTTCACACATGGTCCTGAAGAAATTCTGACAATGGAAGAAATAGTGTATAGAGGGCCTGTTCGTGGACCGGTGGAAGTGAGTGGTCCTGAAAACCCTAGTCAGGCACAGTTCTCCTCTGATAGGAGGTCCACTAAGCATGTCATGTTGGGCTCAAAGCAAATCGTTGAAGAAATAGTGTTTGAGGGGGTGGCTTCTGACTTGTCAGCAGATGATAATAGCAGGGGTCTCTCTCAAACAAAAGGTTCGGCAGAAAGCAGCAGATCAATCAGGCACATTCGAATAGATCCAAGAGGGGCACCAACTCAGCAAACAGTTTTTGAGGGCCCTCTTTCTGGAATTGTGGAGCACAGCAGAACCGGCAATTCTGTTTCATTTGATGGGTCGGTGAGGCACATTAAGATAGAACAGAAAGAAACCCCAGTCACTAACCAAGCCATATATGAAGAATCTTCTACTAAGACGACTGAACCGAGTCATGATCAAGACTGGCTTTCCAAAGAAGGGACACTGGATACCAATACAACCATCAGACACATCAAGTTAGCTCCCAAGGAATTGGTGACAATGGAGCAAATTGTTTGGAAAGGGCCCATTTCCGAACAACGTTTGGAGTTCAGCGAATCTGGACCAACGTTCTCTTCTGACGGGTCAGTAAGGCATGTTACACTGGGGCAGAAGGAAATTTGGAGCGGCGAACGTGTCGCGTACCATGGTTCTGTTTCTGGATCTTCTGGTATAGGCTCTGCAGGGGAAGATACTTTAGAAACGGAAGGGCCCACGGAGAGCAGTCGATCGGTCAGACACATCAGAGTGGGCCCCGTTGAAACTCACACAGAACAGATCGTATTCCAAGGCCCTGTTTCCGATAAAACGCCAAAGATTGATATTGTGGCGCTTTCTCCCACAGATGGGCCACCAGAAAGCCAATCTCTTGGGCGCATAAAGATAGGACCGAAGGAAACATCCTTTACCTTTCAGATGGATATAACTAAGGTAGCAGGAGGAGGACAAGGAGCGAAAATTCAGGTATCGGATACGAAAGACGCCCATCCGGCAGAGGATACAGCCACAGGTGGTGATAGAGGCGTTGAAAGTGAACAAAGATCAGAGGAGTCTTCATTTGAGCAGACTGTTCAGCTGCAAAGGATGGTAGACCACAGATCTGTGGTTTCTGATGATAAGAAAATTGCCCTTCTTTACCTTAATGAAAATGAAGAGGAGGAGGAGGAGGAGGGACCGTGGTTCTGAACATAAGAGTTTTATGAAATGTTTACTTAGGGTGCTTGATTGCTGTTAATATATAGCTGACTTGAAAAACCTGGGCTCCTTATGTAGCAGTTAATGTTGAAAGGTTCGGAATATATTAATAATATATATTTTTTTGCAGGGTCCCTCAAATGCTTGCTTTTCAATCTATGGCATTGATTATCTTTGGCTAATGTTGCAAGCCTGAAAGCCACTCCTTAAGAAGTTGCTCCCTTTTCTTAGATTGTATTTGAGTATATCTTTAAACTGAATCAGCTGCATTTAAGTTTTAAAATAGCAAATTGCAGAAACCAGGGATAGATCTGGAATGAAAGCGTTATGAGTGGCAGCCAAAGCTGTGCAGACAGGCTGATTGGTTTTCAGATGCAACTGGTTACACTCAATGTAGGGATAACTTCTTATGATAACAGATTATATGCGCAAAGCTGTCTTATACCGGAAGTCTAGTGTGCTCTGGTAGGAGCTCTCCAGGGTCCCAGGTAAAGGGTTTTTTTTCACGTTACCCACAACCTGATCCTGTTAACCGGAGATGCCAGGGATTGAACCTGGGACCTTCTGCCACTGAGCCACGGTTCCTTCCCCGTTGTGCAAAACCTGCTCTAAACGAAACACAGGTAGCAGAAATAAGCATTGGCTAGCATTGCCAAATAGCCCAACAACCCTGGTAATCTCTCTTGTCAGCAAACATACCTTTCAGAGGGAAATGACCAAAGGAACGAAAGAGAGAGGGAGCGCAAAGACTTAGATATACGTTTGGGCAGTGGGACCCTTATTTTTAAGGTGCGTGCACACGTTTTCTAGCTTCTTCACCAGAATGGAGATTGTAGCAAGCATATTGTAGCAATAATAATAATAATAATACCCATTTGGTTAGGATATAGGGTCACCGTCTTTATACCTGTGTTTCTGTGTGCACCCTTAGCTGCAGCCTGCCGAATGAATCGAGCTTCAGCGGAAAAGCCTGACCTACTCATCTCTGTTTCTTTGTGTGTGGGGAGTTAGCATTCAGGGTGGGAAGAGCTTCCATCTGCTAAACTTGGATGTCAGGGAGCTAGTGAAGTCTCGAAAGCCAGGCCAGTAAAACAGGAGCTGCCCACTTTGGAGAGTCTCTCACCACAGTTTCTCTGCACAGTTTCCGTTCATTGCCCTGAGATTGCAGTACAGCAGTATTTAGCAGAGCCACCATGAACCCCGCGTTAGAGCATTTTGTATCCCGCTCCCGCAAGCCACGTAGTTACAATAAGGGGTGTTAGAGCATTTTTTAAAATACACGCAAGTAAACCCAAGCAGTGGGCACGGCCAGCAAATAACCGGCAATTAGACAAGGTGCGCTTGAAGTGTGAATTACTTTATTTGTATTTCTAATCACACTGATATGCAATAAGTTTTGAGACGCACTTGTAAAATGTAATTCACAGTGGGTAGCCGTGTTAGTCTGCCTGCAGTAGTAGAAAAGAGCAAGAGTCCAGTAGCACCTTAAAGACTAACAAAAATATTTTACGGCAGGGTATGAGCTTTCTGAAGAAGTGAGCGGTGGCTCACGAAAGCTCATACCCTGCCAGAAAATATTTTTTTTAGTCTTTAAGGTGCTACTGGACTCTTGCTCTTTTCTACTATTGTAAAATGTAAGTTTGCTTAGCTAAGTGATTTATAATTTGTGGCAGTAGGGGAGAGGAGCAAAAAAAAAATTCATGAGATTGTTGTTTTGGGTACACGCTGAGAAACATAAGAAAGCCCCTGCTGGATCAGACCAAGGCCCATCAAGTCCAGCAGTCTGTTCACACGGTGGCCAACCAGGTGCCTCCAGGAAGCCCACAGAGAGAATAGGTATGCATTTGTATCCATTTTGACTAGTAGCCATGGATAGCCCTCTCCTCCATGAACACGTCCACTCCCCTCTTCAAGCCTTCCAAGTTGCCTTCCGAGGAGAGCTCTGCTGAGCCAGACCAAGGTTATGTATAGTTCAGCCTCTGTTTCCAAAAAGCCTCGGGGATGCTTTCAAAACCCCAGGACCTTTATTCGTTCTTGATCTCCAGAGTCTAGTATTCAGAGCTACACTGTCGCCGAAGCTCAAACCAGGCTTGCGCAGCTTGTAGAAGAAGAGTTGGTTTTTATATGCCGACTTCCTCTGCCACTTAAGGAAGAGTCGAACCGGCTGCGGTCGGCCTTCTGCAAGGATTTCATCCTATTTTAAATACATCTAAGAGTTATGGGGAGATAGAGATGCAGGTTTCTGACATGCCAAAGGAGGAGGCCTCTAGTATCTCTCTAGTATCAGAGGAGCATGCCTATTATTTTGGGTGCGGTGGAAGACAGGCAGGATGGTGCTGCTGCAGTCGTCTTGCTTGTGGGCTTCCTAGAGGCACCTGGTTGGCCACGGTGTGAACAGACTGCTGGACTTGATGGACCTTGGTCTGATCCAGCAGGGCTTTCTTATGTTCTTATGAGGCCAGACGCGCAACCATTTAAAAGTGCCTTACGCAGTGTCAAGGCCAGTGTGTGGTATAATGCTTAGAGCGTCAAGCTAGAATCTGGTAGACCCAGGTTTGAATCCCCACTGGAAGCTTGCTGCGTGGCCTTGGGCCCTTCACACACACACACACACACACACACACACACACAACTACCTCATAGGGTTGTTGTGAGGATAAAATAGAGGAGAGGAGGATGTACGCCACTTTGGGTGCCCGTTGAGGAGAAAAGCGGGGTATTAATGAATGAATAAAGGCCAGTGGTCCATCCAATCCACTGTTCTCTGCTTTGACCAGCAGGAGCTCTCCAAGGTCTTCGGTCAAGGCCATTTCTGGTCCTGCCATCTGATCCCTTAACTGGAGGTGCCAGGAACTGAACCTGGGACCCCTGTGCGTTGCAGTGCGTGTTCTCTGCTACTGAGCTATGGTTCCTTCCGCCAAGAGACCATGTGGGACACGGGTGGTGAATTTTTCACTTGGATGCTTAAAGCTGGACACGCCGTTGTGGATGTAAGCTTCTAATTTTAGGCGTATTTCAGGACAGGCGGAGTATTCTTTATCCAAAAATCCGAAATGACCCAAAAGGCGAAAAATTTTGAGCGCTGCCATGATGCCACCTGACTTTATGTGACGGGTCGCAGTCAAAAAACGCAGGCGCACAACAGACAGTTTATTCAGTGTCCCCAAGGGGAAATTGCTTATCGGTGGCACATAAATTCAGAGTTGGGAATTATGGTGACGCCAAACAACTACAGATTGCCCACATGGGTGGCTGAGATAGTGACCCCTTTGCTTTCTGATGATTCAGTGTACACACATTGTGTTTCATGCACAAAATTATTAAAGATATTGTATAAAATTACCTTCAGGCTATATGTTTAAGGTGTATATAAAACATAAATGAATTCCGTGTTTAGACATGGGTCCCATCCCCAAGATATCGCCTTATGTATATGCAAATATTCCAAAATCCGAAACACTTCTGGTCCCAAGCATTTCGGATAAGGGATACTCAACCCGTATAGAGTTTGGTTTTTTACACCTGTAACTGAATCTGTTTTCATATAAACCTATCAGCATGAGCTGGTGCTTATTTTTAATATATAGTTGAATATATAGTATATTTTAATATATATATATCTTGAAACAGTATAACTGACTATGGTCTAAGAGGCCACACATAGATTAAAAATTCTATATTAGCATATACAATAAAGTGCGTCGGTTTTACCAGTTGCGTTCTGAACAGCTTGAAAGATTAATAACGTCGTCCTGAGCGATGCCTAGGAAGAACTGACTCGAACAAATTCTTTTCATTTATGGAAGATGAACGCCACAGAGTTTGGGGGGGAAATTATTTTATTCTGTTATTTATATGCTTAAGGGAACATCGCTCGTAAGTGGATCACTGGTTTTCTCTCTAATGCTGCAATCTTCGGCACACGTTGGAAGTAAATTCCACTTAAAGCACAGGGTTCCTTCCAAGGCAGTGCACTTAAAACACTTTATAATAATGCAGCTCCCAATCCAGTTTAGTCATAATAGGAGTTTCAGCTCACTTGTTCTGTTTCTTTTAAAGGTACTTCAGTCACAACTATACCTGGATTGGGAGCCATGGTTTTGAAGTAGTGGGTTTTGTGGGCAAGTGCAGTAGAGAGGGAATATGTTAAGAGTTATGTGTGAGAACGCCAACCCTCTATATAGACTACAAATTGCTAGAGTAGGTGATTTTGAAGGCAGCAGAGACATGTTGAAATGGGGTGGGTTACTGTCAGGTGGGATTTAACGGGCCGTTTTTGCCCTGGTCAAGTTAACAATACAGCACTTGTTTCCTGTAACCTGTTGTGAATTTGCACTTTTTTTCCCACTGTCAGCTATTAAACACTGACAATTAACATGGCTGTTTCTCTTTTTATAAGCATCAGGTTCCTTTCAAAGAGATCAGTTCCAGAACAAAACGTGGGTTTCATCTTTTTTTACGCTCGGCGCAAAGGGAGCCCAATTCTGCACGCATTTAAGAACTGCAATCCAGCACAGAACTGAACACAGTGAAGCACAGTGATCCCAATAAGTCTGCATCGGATCTTGGCCATAAACGAGTCAACGTTTATTGGTGTCTTTCGCTTATGGTGTACCCCCTGCAGATACAGATTTTTTGTTTTCCATGAATCTTAAGTTTTAGGATTTTTCCAGTAATGTGTATGCAGCATATTCTCCCCAAAGAAGGGAGTAGAAGAGCTGGTTGTTAAGAAAATAATAGGGGCAGGAGCAGGGTTTTGCTTTCAACCTTTCTGCAAACAGGAAACGGAACTTGTTCCTGATTTCCCGCTGCACGTTGTCATGCTTGAAAATAGTCTCTCATCCCCACCTAGTGCATGTACTGTCCCTACAGTGGGTGCATCCTCTCCAAGGGCAGATCCTTCATTCACTGTAGAAGTGCAAAATTAGGAGTCAGGGCTCTTCTTCTGCCCTCTTAAAGCTGTCTTCAAGCAGGTGACTCAGTTCCTTGTGGCTCTTACATGATCCAATGTTGCCTGTATTGACTAACAACTGTTCTCCAGGGTTTGGGACAGGTCTTTCCCTGCCTTGATATCCGACATCCTTTAACCAGATTGAACGCCACCCTTCTAACATGCAAACTGTGAGTTCTCCCGCTGATCCGTCACTTGGGTCCCCCTCTCTTTCTCCTCAGTTCTGTCTTTTGGTTAAGAGCGGTGGTTTGGAGCCGTGGACTCCGATCTGGAGAACAGTGTTGGATTCCCCACTCCTCCACATGAGCGGCGGAGGCTAATCTGCTGAACTGGATTTGTTTCCCCACTCCTACACACAAAGCCAGCTGGGTGACCTTGGACTAGTCACAGCTCTCTCAGCCCTGCCTACCTCACAGGGTGTCTGTTGTGGGGAGGGGAAGGTGATTGTAAGCCGTAGGGTTGACAACCTCCAGGTACTAGCTGGAGATCTCCTGCTATTACAACTGATCTCCAGCCGATAGAGATCAGTTTACCAGGAGAAAATGGCCACTTTGGCCATTGGACTCTATGGCATTGAAGTCCCTCCCCAAACCCTGCCCTCCTCAAGCTCCGTCCAAAAAACCTCCCGCTGGTGGCGAAGAAGAACCTGGCAACCCTAGTAAGCTGGTTTGATTCTTAAGTGGCCGAGAAAGTCAGCATAAAAAAACCAACTCTTCTTCTTCTTCTTTCACAGTGGGTAGCCGTGTTAGTCTGTTTGCAGTAGTCAAAAAGGGCAAGAGTCCAGTAGCACCTTAAAGACCAACAAAAATATTTTCTGGTAGGGTATGAGCTTTCGTGAGCCACAGCTCACTTCTTCAGATACAGCTAGAATGTGAATCCATCGGTCTTTAAGTAGAGGAACAGTATGTACCAGAAAATATTTTTGTTAGTCTTTAAGGTGCTACTGGACTCTTGCCCTTTTTGACTTCTTCTTCTTTGTCCTCAAAGTCTTAACGTGCCGGCAAAACCGGAGAGCAAATAACAGAAGGCCGTTCATCCGCTGGTCTTCTCTTCCTTTCCCTTTTAAGGAGCCACGGGGAAGCCAGTGGATCGTCTAAGGCAGCATTTTGCTTTTAAATACCGAGATAAAAGCGACACGGAGCCCCATTCCATCATGTTACAGATTTCCCTGAGATGGGAGGCAGTCTACGCTCTGGATCTCAAGGGCCTTTTTTGGTAACGTGAACACGCTGCAGAGCTGTATCTGCTCGGTATGCCTTCCGCCATCTCCCAGAAGTTGGAGGACAGAGGTTGCTGGAGAAGGACGAAAGTCCATAGGTTTATCCTTGCTCCTAGTTTGCTAATGCTACTGACCTTGGGATCTTGACAAGTTATGACTCATCTTGTCTTTTCCAGAAGGCATGTTTGTGATACACACTATCTACCAAAGGGGGGGGGGCGGAGAGAGAGAGAGACATGAATCTTAAAATAACAAGAGCAGCTGTAGAAACTGATCTGGATGAAAACTCCCCGGGATATTCTCATTCAGTGCCCTGTATGCTGTATGCTTTGCAAAATACAGTGCCCTGTATGCCGTATGCTTTGCAAAATAGAACAAATGCTTTTATAACTCCCCGGTTCGGAATAATACTATTAAGCTGATGTGTGCAGTAATGATTAGAAAGTTAGTCTAGAATCCGGGAGCGAATGTGTGTTACGTGCTGTCAAGTCACTTCCGATTTATGGCGACCCTATTAATTAATAGGTAGAAGCCCCGTGGAGCAGAGAGGTAAGCTGCAATACTGCAGTCCAAGCTCTGCACACGGCCTGAGTTCGATCCCGAGGGAAGTAGGTTTCAGGTAGCCGGCTCAAGGTGGACTCAGCCTTCCATCCTTCTGCGGTCGGTAAAATGAGTGCTCAGCTTGCTGGGGGTAAAGGGAAGATGATTGGGGGAGGCACTGGCAAACCACCCCGTAAACAAAGTCTGCCTAGTAAACATGGGGATGTGACGTCACCTTGTGGATCAGAAATGACCCCGTGCTTGCACAGGGGACCTTTACCTTATATATATATATATATAATTTTTTATTAAATTTTTATAACATAAAAAATTAACAATTATTATAACAACAACAAAAAATAATAATAATAAACAAAAATAACAAAAAAATCCAGGAGTATCTGTATCCATTAATACAATTTTAAATGTATCATTATTAAATCTCATAAGATACCCCCTTACCCACCACCAAATGTGACCCTTCGCCTGACTTCCGCAGAAGTGTCTGAACAGTTTTAAACATATTTGTTACTAATAAAATGTAAAGATGTTAAACAAGACTAATTTCTATAACTCACTAAGTAACTTAGTAAAATCCATTTTTGCCAGTTTATACCTTTTTATTAATTAATGGCCCTCACCTGAATAGCCCAGTCTAGTTCAATCTCGGCAGATTTTGGAAGCTAAACAGGGTTAACCCTGGTTAGTACTTGGATGGGAAACCACCAGGGAAGTCCAGGGTTGCTCGGCAGGGGCAGGAAATGGCAAACCACCTCTGAATGTCTCTTGCCTTGAAAACCCCATGAGCGGTTGTTATAAATCGGCTGAGACTTGACGGCACTTTCCACCATCACCACGTCAATTAATGACAGCCTTGGTCAGGTCTTGCAAACTGACTGCCATGGCTTCCAGCGTGGTGGTGTGGTTTGTGTGTAGGAGTGGGGAAACAAACCCAGTTCACCAGATTAGAGACTGCCGGCCGTGTAAAGGAGTGGGGAATCAAACCCGGTTCCCCAGATTACAGTCTGCCGCTCTTAACCATTATGCCCTCATTAAGATGAGGGACTGTGGTTGGCTAGGGTTGCCAACCTCCAGGCGGGACCTGGAGATCTGGAATTAGTAATGATACTCAGACTACAGAGATTAGCTCTCCTGGAGGAAGCGGCTGCTTTGGAGGGTGGACTCTAGCATGATACCCCGCTGAGGTCCCTCCCCTCCCCAAAACCCACCTTCAACAGACTCCACCCCCTCCAAATCTCCAGGAATTTCCCAGCTCAGAGTTGGTACCCCTACAACTGGCACGAGCTTACCCAATGAATTTCAGAGCCGAGGGGGGATTTGAACCCACGTCTGGTCCCCCCCCCCCCGGCCATGTTCTGAGCGCTACGTCCCACTGGCTCTCATTAGCGTCTCAATAATGGAAGCATCTTGTAAAAATAGACCTAAGTAAGCCTGAACGTATCACCTTTCCACCCACTAGCATGACACAGAAGGTTTGCTGCCTACTCCGGGTGTGACGCTTTGACTGTTTATAGCCCGCTCTCTTTAAAAGTTGAAAATTCTGACACATTGAAAGTGACTAACCCTGAGATATTCGGGCACTTACCTAGAATCACAGATAGAATCATAGAATTATAAAGTTGGAAGGGACCACCAGGGTCATCTAGTCCAACCCCCTGCACAATGCAGGAAATTCACAACTACCTTCCCCACGCACGCACACACACACACAGTGACCCCTACTCCATGCCCAGAAGATGGCCAAGGTGCCCTCCCTCTCATGCTCTGCCTAAGGTCATAGAATCAGCATTGCTGACAGATGGCCATCTAGCCTCTGCTTAAAAACCTCCAGGGAAGGAGAGCTCACCACCTCCCAAGGAAGCCTGTTCCACTGAGGAACCACTCTAACTGTTAGAAAGTTCTTCCTAATGTCTAGATGGAAACTCTGGATTTAATTTCAACCCGTTGGTTCTGGTCCAACCTTCTGGGACAACAGAAAACAACTCCACCCCATCCTCTCTATGACAGCCCTTCAAGTACTTGAAGATGGTTATCATGTCCCCTCTCAGTCTTCTCCTCTTCAGGCTAAACCTAGTCTGTGCTGTCTTCAGAATTCAGCAACTTTGTGTGTAGTGATGATTATGGCTCTTCAAAATAAGTCTGCTTATAAATTCTTCCACAGACGTTTCATCGCTGCTAATATGACACCAGTTTAAAATTTCATGTGGGTTAGGTTTCGATTTCAGAACGGGGTTTTGTGTGTGTGTTTTTTTTAGCTTTGAAAGGCTGCACTCTTTGGTTTCATCCTTCTGAAGCCTGTATTAAGATTCATGAAGTAGCAATGCCAAAGGGATAGAGTTGCCCACCCCCAGGTAATAGCAGGCGATCACCCGCTATTACAACTGATCTACAGCCGATAGAGATCAGTTCCCCTGGAGAAAATGGCCACGTTGGCAATTGGACCCTATGGCCTTGAAACCCCTCCCCAAACCGTGCCCTTCTCAGGCTCTGCCCCAAAAACCTCCCACCGGTGGCGAAGAGAGACCTGGCAACCCTACAAAGAGAGTTGGCTGTCTCCTCAATAGGGTTGCCAACCTCCAGGTGGGGTCTGGAGATCTCCTGCTGAGACAACAGAGCTCCAGGCGACCCAGATCAGTTCCCCTGGAGAAAATGGCCACTTTGGAAGGTGGACTCTATGGCATTATACCCCATTGAAGTCCCTCCCCTCCCCAAACCCTGCCCTCCTTAGGCTCCATCCCCAAAATCTCTAGGTATTTTTCAACCCGGAACTGGCAACCCTATCAATTAACAGCTACTCTGGTTTGAACTGATTTGTCTTGAACACATTAAGCTGCCCTTCACTGAATCAGACCTTTGGTTCATCAAAGTCAGTATTGTCTACTCAGACCGACAGCAGCTCTCCAAGGTCTCAGGTGGAGGTCTTTCACATCTCCTACTTGCCTGGTCCCTTTAACTGGAGATGCCGGGGACTGAACCTGGGACCTTCTGCATGCCAAGCAGATGCTCTACCACTGAGCCACAGCCCCTCCCCTGATTACATTGATATACCAAATAGTAGTAACAAAAGTGCAAAGAAATTGCAGACACACATATTGCATTCTGCATGCAATGAGCAAAATCAAACTAGGACACAAAACCACAACAGTGACAGGTCTGCCGGCTAATATCCCGTTTCGAAATCCCTTCTTCGGACTGTAAGTGTAGCTATCATTAGAAATGAAGCAATTCTCCTTTATTAAATATAGGTGCTATAAAACAATGAAGCCATACATTCAATAAACATGTGCGGTGTAGAAGGCTATACAGCCTATAGCCTTCCACACTGCACGTGTTTTTGTTTTTGCTCATTTTATGCAGACTGCAATATGTGTTTTGCAATTTCTTTGTCCTTTCGTCACTACTATTTTGTATAGTTTTGCAGTAGCTCCAAGTTGTTAGATAAATGCCTTTCAACCTCTGTTGCTCTGCGTTTCCCCCCCTGTCTTCTATCAGAGGTTTCTTGGCCTTTTTTTCCTCCTGCCTGGTAGCAAAAACTGCAGAAGGGATGATAACCAATTCTCTTTTCCTCCTGGTTTTCCTTCGGAGGAAGTCACGTCGAGACAGCGGAGCAGGAAGGAAATTTATTTGTGCTGATATGACTCTGCAATTGTCATTTGGAAATTAATCCCGTTGCTCCCGGCCTCGCACACGGGGTCCTTGTACAAATGCCACAAATAATCCCTCTGGCCTTCAGAAATGTGGCGAAGAGCCGCCCAGGTTAGGAGCCCGGGTGGTGAGTATAAAAATAGGCAGGCAAGCTGCAGAACAACAAACATCAACGGGGAGTTCCACGGACAGCTGTGATACTTTAAAAGGCTTTGCGCAGGGGAGAGTTTCCTCCGCTTTGGGCAAACTGCCCTGCGAGCAGCTCCCGACTCTCTCTGCAAGTCATTTCAAGAGCGACGCACCAAATAATTTCCGATGTACTGAACTGTCGTGAGCCCATCTTTTTGGGCGGGCGTGAGTGGAAATGTTATTGTACGTAGCCATCGGCCGTCATGATTTATTAAAACAAATAAATAATAATACAAATCCCGCAGATGAGCAAATAAATTATTAAAATAGAAAATGGAATGTACTAAAACGTTTCACTTTAAAAGATAAGGAGCTGCTCCTTCCGATACCACGTTAAAACCTTATTTTCTTTGCTGCAAGAGCTAACAAGTAGACTCTTGAAAAATGGAAACTATTTTATAAATATGTTGAGGTTTAATCTTAACAATAATTAGAGAGTAGACGTTAATTGCAGTGAAACTTAACCTCACTTAGATTCAGATTGTAGAGATAGTAAATAAGTTTGATAGACACAATAAGGCGATTATTTTTCTTGATATGATTAGAATCGTAGAGTTGGAAGGGGCCACCAGGGTCATCTAGTCCAACCCCCTGCACAATGCAGGAAATTCACAACTACCTCCCCCCGCCCACACCCCAGTGACCCCTACTCCATGCCCAGAAGGAGGCCAAGGTTAGTAATGTTAAAACTACTTTTAATAACTTGGGCCACTAATTGAGGACATAGCGGTGATGAAAAGCGTGACAATACAGTCTGCTTGATTTGTTTCTGCTTTTTTTTTGGTCTTAATAACTGTATTGTTGATATCCCTCTTTTTCCCTTTTGTACCCCTTTTTATATAACAATTAAAAATATATTTTTTTAAAAAGAGCAAACAGAGAGACTCTGTTTGGTGACTCTCAGTGAAAAGCATCCAGTGTGGATGCCCTAATTCAAAATAGCTGAAACGGGCAGAAGTGACGAGGAAAGGCTGAGGGACTTGGGAATGTTCAGTCTGCAGAAGAGGAGGTTGAGGGGGGACAGGATCGCTCTCTTTAAGTATTTGAAGGGCTGACACTTAGAGGTGGGCAGGGAGCAGTTCCTGTTGGCAGCAGAGGATAGGACCCGCAATAATGGGTTTAAATTGCGGGCAGAAAGGTATCTGAATATTAGGGGGGAACTCTTTTTACAGTAAGAGTTGTTCAACAGTGGAATCGGCTATCTAGGGAGGTGGTGAGCTCCTCCTCACTGGCAGTCTTTAAGCAGAGGCTGGACAAGAACTTGTCAGGGATGCTCTAGGCCAAAGGTTCCCAAACTGTGCTCCATGGAGCACTTGGTACTTCGCAAAACATCTAGTGCTCCATGAAGAGATAGGAAAGAAAAATACTACTGTCATATAGGTGCTAGGTAAACATTAGTGCTCCGTGATGGATTTCTGTCCTGAAAAGTGCTCCATGACTCAAAGGCTGTTTATGCTTGGTAATTAGCAGTGCGTTCCAGGCTGAAGTGCCCCGCATATATTTTTTTTTAGTTCTTCACGCTGAAGTCATTCCAGAAGTCACTGTGAAGCCAGCCCATACCTGCTTCGCATTTCTTAAGAGCCCCTTTAACGTAACCTTTTTTATTTGCTCCGTCTCCACTTCAAAGCATCCACTCGAGGAAGCATGAAGAATCACAGCCACATGCTAGCTATGCAAATTACAATTGCTAATGGCTATGCAAATGAGAGAACGAAGGAGCAGGCGAGTGGGGGGTGGAATTTGATTGACTTTCTCCTCTTGCATAGGCATTTTAAAGGTTGTATTTTAAAAAGGAGCTTTGAGCAAGCATCAAAATTGACCTTGCAAAAATAGCCAAAAAGTTTGGGAACCTCTGCTCTAGGCTGATTCTGCACTGAGCAGGAGGGTCAGACAAGATGGCCCATATGGCCACTGCCAACTCTATGATTCAACGAGCTTCGTGGTCTTACTTCTATCACCTTGGGTGCTCACAGTAGTTTTCTGCTGCTCATCTCTCCTGGTCTGTTACTTCATTCACTTATATCCTATTACGAAACAGTTGGAGCTGGGCAAAGCAAACTCCGACACGGTGAAACTTACCTACATTAAAAATGTCACTTACCCAGCTCAGTTAGGCGCAGGGAGTACTTTTAAGCTTCTTAAGTGTCTCGGATGACAAATATGTCCCTCTCTGCCAACTCTCCTCCTGACCGGAGCCAGTATGTCTCCACCCTGAACACCAAGGTTTCGGTTGTCGGTTGCTTCCTTTCAGCAATTATACCGCTTTGGAATAAGGTCCAAAAAGTGAAAAGCACACGCCTGAAACCGCCAGACGCTTAAGCCATTGACAATGGCCTCAATTTGTTTCGAAACGCCACGGTGGAAGGGATTCCTCTCTAGGGAACAGCCAGTATTCATCCCGAGAGGAGCCAAGACTCATTCGGTCAGTAACCAGACACAAAAGAGAAGGCGCCCGGGAGGGGAGTATTATTAATCGTACTACTTAGAATCTATGTACTGCTTTTTGAGCGCATCGCACAAGCTGTCTCGATAACCCTGGTAACATCCCTGTAAGGTTTGGCGACAGTCGTGCTGAGGGGTGTCTTGGGACAGTTTTGTACCGCGGGCATCACTTCTCACGGTTTGTCCGCCGACTGTATTATACCGGCTTCTTTCTTACCTTCCTGGGAGCAGAGCCAACCCCACCCAGCAGACAGAGATGGATGGGTTGCCCGAGTCAGACTGGAAACCGAGAGGCGTGCGTTCCTTTGCCATTTCTGTCTCCATGCTCGTCCTCACACTCGGCGTCCGAGTGCTGCTCCAAAGCTCAAGGCGAGGACACCGGTGGCGCCTCCTAAGGACCTACGCACCCCCTTTTGTTCGTTTTGGAGCCACAAAGGATCTTTTTCATGCTTACCACTAACTTGAGCGGTTTCAAGAGATTGGCCGTGTTCATCTGCAGTAAAAGAGCTAGATTCGAGTCCAGTAGCACTGTAGAAACCAACAAGGCTTTCAGGGTATATGCTTCTGAGAGTCAAAGCTCTCTTCATCTGGCTCTCGAAAGCTTATTGGTCTTTATAATTGCAAATCTTATTGGTCTCTATGGGGAGGGGATGTGGCTCAGTGGCAGAGCATCTGCTTTGCCTTCAGAAAGACCCAGGTTGGACTCTATGGCATTGAAGCCCCTCCCCAAACCCTGCCCTCCTCAGGCTCTGCCCCAAAAACCTCCTGCCAGTGGTGAAGAGGGACCTGGCCATTCACTAGGATGGCCATTCTAAACCGGCCATTCACTAGGATGGCCTCAATCCAGCAAGTGTAACTCGTGTGCTTTACGATTATCTTTAGCTTCCGGCTCCCTGAGAAACGAGTACTCCTTTTAGGCCTGGTCCTCGGGGCGGTTTCACTTTAAGGAGCAAGCAACTGTTGTCCGACAGCTCCTCAAAAGGTTGCAGGTTAATTTAGTATCAGAAACGCCAGGCAGGGACAATCAACACCTTTCATGACGGGCATATATGCCGAGTATCCTGTCTAAGAAGTCACGGACAGCTCCGTCCTCAAAATAAGCCTGCCCCGTCCATGCATGCTTATTGTACCTGCTGCAGGGTCTGTATGTAGCCCTGAACCATCAAACCTGTACATGTCATGCCTAACTAAAAGCTAGCGGGATGTTGCAGTTAGGGTGTCAAATCAGGATCCAAGACATCCAGGTTCGAATCCCCACTCTGCCATGGAAGCTTGCTGGGTGACCTTGGGTAAGTCACGCACACTCAGCTAGGGTTGCCAGCTCCGGGTTAGGAAATACCTGGAGATTTTCGGGGCGGAGCCTGAGGAGGGCAGGGTTTGGGAAGGGGGGGGACTTGAATGCCATAGAGTCCAATTGACAAAGTGGCCATTTTCTCCAGGTGAACTGATGTCTATCGGCTGGAGATCAGTCGTAATAGCAGATCTCCAGCTAGTAGGGTTGCCAACCTCCAGGTGCAAGCTGGAGATCTCCTGCCATTACAACTGATCTCCAGCCAATAGACATCAGTTCACCTGGAGAAAATGGCCGCTTTGTTAATTGGACTCTATGGCATTCAAGTCCCTCCCCTCCCCAAACCCCTCCCTTCTCAGGCTCCACCCTAAAAACCTCCTGCCGGTAGCGAAGAGGGACCTGGCAACCCTACCAGCTGGTACCTGGAGGTTGGCAACCCTACTCTCAGCCTATGGAGTAGTAGAAAAGAGCAAGAGTCCAGTAACACCTAAAAGACTTAAAATTTCTGGCAGGGTAGTGAGAAACAAAGGGGGGGGGGTCCAAATCTTATTTGTATTCAAGTTTACAAATTTCTTCTTGGCTACAGCTAGGTAGATGCAAGATTGAAAATCACTGTAGATTCAACACAGCTTTTTGAAGCACAACAGCTTATTGAAGCACAACCCCTCAGCTCTTTGTTGGCAATTGTGGCAGGAAAGCAGAATTAAATTAAGTTTTTCCTAGGGCCTATCTTGTGTTGTGGAGGGTCCACGTCCTTTTAAAAGCACACAACCTTGAGCCGGCTCAGCAGAGAGGAAAACAATTCCTAACAAGGTTGCCTGTCTCCACCTCCGTTTTAGGTTTTGGCCTTTAAAGGTTTACTGTGAAGTCCGCCGTGTCATCAAAGATATTCCATCTGAATGTCATTTATGTAGAAGTCTGTAAACAAATGGGGAAAATCTTGGATGCTTTTCTGGGCCGGGGAGAAGTGTTAGTGTAAAGTTTGACAGCGGCTGCCCTTGCCGGCTTGCCAGAGCTGAGTTATTTTCATACTGCAACCGAGGTCAGTCTGAAGGAATCCGAAGCGGACCCTGAGTAAAATGCAAAAGAATATGCGTTGGATCCAGACGAAATGTCCAGTTCATGGAAGGCACTTTGGCCATTTACGAATGGGAGGTTTTGCCTTGGATTTGCCGCTCTCTAGATGCAGATTTCCCCCATCCGAATTCTCAAAACTCTGCATGGGGGCTTATTGTTGAGTTTAGAGAATTTTGATGGGGAAAATGTGCATCTGAAGAGTGGCAAATCCAAGGCCAAACCTCCCATTCATAAATGGCCTTTGATAAGCGGATGGGACTTTTCTGCCAATCCCATTCCTAGGATTGCCAATGCGGTGTAGTGGTTAAGAGCAGTGGTTTGGAGCGCTGGATTCTGATCTGGAGAACCGAGTTTGATTCCCCACTCCTCCACATGACCAGCGGATGCTAATCTGGTGAACTGGATTTGTTTTCCCACCCCTACACATGAAGCCAGCTGGGTCACCTTGGGCTAGTCACAGGTCTCTTAGAGCTTTCTCAACCCCACCTACCTCACAGGGTGCCTGTTGTGGGGAGGGGAAGGAAAGGTGATTGTAAGCCAGTTTGATTCTTCCTTAAGTGGTAGAGAAAGTCAGCATATAAAAATCATTTCTCCTCCTCCTCCTCCTCCTCTGGCCTGGGAAATTCCTGGAGATTTGGGGGTGTAGCCTGTGAGGAGAATCTGGGGAGGGATTTCACCTAGACTCTGTGGTTTACCATAGAGTTTGCCCTTGGCAGTTGCCATTATCTCCAGGGGAATTGATATCTGTGGTCTGGAGATCAGTTGTAAGTAGGCAAAAAGTAATGACCAATGAACAAAAAAATAGCAAGCAGCAAAAGCAGCAAAGCTGTCACTATATTGCAATAAGCATAAATAGACAAACCAAGCTAGGCAACTGAGGTTACAAAGCGAAGAAGTAGCAAAAGCGACAGAACCAGCTAACAGCTGAAAATGTGTGCAACAAAATTCATATAAAGCATGGAGTGATTTTCTAGTCTATTTCAATATCGATGTGTCTTCAGGCGACGGAGATACAGATGGTAACGGGGCTCCGGATGTATTCCAGCGTTTTCGCTACAGAAGTAGCTTCATCAGCCTGATATAAAAATATATACACAAAAGTACAAACAAACCTCTAAAATAAACTACAACAATTCTTATCATAAATATGCTCACTTGGCAACTCTACTTGTGCTTCTCCTGGGGGCCAAGGAACAATTTAGAGAACCTCAGCGTGCTGAAGTTGAAAGGAGACGGCAGAAACACTTGCTGTTCTGTTGACAGAAGTGCCTTCCAGTAACAAAAACTTTAGTACACAAATAGGATTCCTATTATGTAGCTGTATAGCTGTGTAGGTACACAGAATGGGCATATTAAAAAAAACTTATAGAGCTGAAAGTGATAAATGATCTGCAAGGAATTACTTGGGAAGTCTTTTAATTTTTTTTTTTAAGAACTTGGGGATTTGGAAGGCAAAGCAGCAGAAGCAACACATTCAGAGAACTAGGTAAGTAATCTTAGAAGTAGGAGCCCTTTACAGTTTACTAATGAGAGTAAGTATACTTCTCTTTGGCAATATTATTGGCACCGCATTTTATGCGCTGTGCAACTGACCTGCTATAAAGGAGGGGTGGGGTATGGACCTGGTACATCGCTAGCAATAAGCACTCCTGCGGCCCTATAACATTACATTCTATTTAAAGTTTTGTGGTTTAATTTCGAATGGCTTGAAAGGTTTTTTGTGGTTTCGTTCCCCCTCCCAGTAACTCAACACAGTTTCCCCTTTCCACATTGAATGCACGTGAAGCAGCCGTACACTGAATCAGACCACTGGTCCACCAAGGTT